>NW_016107318.1:8909915-8936072 GCF_001604975.1 Cebus imitator
TTTTCATTCATTCTACGGACTCCAATGAAGCAGATGCATGTGGTGAGTGTATGTTGGGAACTTATTTAGTCAGTTTGCATTTGTAATCCATTCATGATGAAGCACTGAGAATGGATGGGATCAATGGAGAGGAAACAGAGATACTGTTTAAGAAATGAGGACCACTAAAGAATGCACTTTTATACTAAAAACCAAGGATCATTTTCAAGCTTCATTTTTCTCGAAAACTGAAAACAAATCTGTTCATTGAAAAACAACAACAAATCTTTTTCTCTCTGTCTGTATCTTACTTTGATGTAATGTTTTTGAAGAAATTTTTCTTTAATTAATACGATCATAAAATTATCTCACCCGCACCCCATGACTTTAAATTACACTTGATTCGAAATTCGTAACAAGACTTACTAGGCCTCATTAATGTTACCCAGGACCACTTCTCTGACACTTTCTCTTATACTTGTGCTGTCACAGTGTTCTCATCTTTTCTCCAAACACTCTGCACGTTTCTGTCTGAGGGATTTGCAGTAAGCATGATTCTGCCTGGATGATCTTTCACCAGCTGTAACAAGGATATTTCCCTCAGCTCAGAAATCTGCATGGGTGTTACATTAATGTCATAAAATTATTCCATGCATGATGTATCTGTTGTCAATTAAAAATTAGTAAGTACAATTTTCTGAGAATTTTAAAATATACTTAAATATTAAAAGACAAGAAAATTAAGTATCTTATGTTACATAATCATATATTGTTAAAAATGGAAACTATAATGCTCTTAGTTAAATGGAAGCTTTAAGAAATTATGAGTATTATTGAACTATTTATTCCATATTGTGAAGGACTGATAGCTGGATTAAAAAGCGTATATAGTCTCTTGTTTAATTTTTAGACAGCAAATGTAAAGGGAGGATTTCATCTGGAAATTATGACAGAAGAATCTTTCTTGTTCCCTATAGTTGCATCCTACTGATTATATAATACTGCTTACAAAGAAGCTTTTCCCAGTTTCCCATCTGTGAAGTATATTACATAACCTGATACATAGTAAAGGGAAAAAACAGTACCTAAGCCTATTTTTTTCTTGTTATATTTTTGTTGTTATTTTTGTCCTTGCAAACACACATTACTAAATTCAGATTAAGGTGGCAAATTAGATGGGGGATGTGCGCACATATTCACGTTCAGACATCTCCCCAGTCTGAAGCAGAATATTTGGGAGACAGAAAAAAGAGTTAGCAAATGCAGAAAAAGAGGATAGACAAAGGAGCAGGCCAAATAGAGATGTTTAAATATGATATAAATAGAGATGTATTTAAATATCTATCAAAGATAGAGAATCATAGGGGTACTGTGGAGTCCCTAGCTCTCTAGGTTATCACATTAGTAAGGATATTTAAACTGAAGAAAACATATCACCTACATATATATATATATATATATATATATAATACGCAAGTAGGTAATGAAAAAGCAATAGTGAGAATGACATTTTTAATTTATTTTTTTAAAAACTCGGTCAGTTCTTCATATCTTCCATGTGATTAGAAAAAGTGCATTTATCATAGATATGTAAATTACATTAATGGTATAAAAATGCATTTATTCTACTTTGTTTAGAAATCAGAGCTCTCACTCCACTGAGTCAAAATAGTTTACAATCACATTCTCTGTGTCAAAAGTCACCCGAAGTACAAGAGGAGAGAGGTTTTCTGGAAAATGTGAATTTATTTGAAACTGATTTTCTAATTATCTTAATAATTTTATTTTAACCTGATTGATTCTGAAAAAAAAAACGCACCCTCTTTATACTCTCCTGCAAGCCTTCATACACTCCTGCAAGTCTTTATACTCTCCTGCAATCAAATGCGTTTAGAAAATGAAATAAAATCTATTAGCATGGCATGTTGATACACAGGTGTAGTGCCAGTGACTCAGGAAACTAAGGCAGGAGGGTAGCTTGAGTCCAAGAATTTGAGGCTGCATTGCGCTATGATGATGCTTCTACACTCCAGACTGGGTGGCAAAGTGAAACCTGTCTCCAAATTTAAAAATGAAATAAAGTAAAACTAAAATGTATTTTTCAAAACTGTGTGTAAGTTTACCTGTGTTTATGTTTAATAATTCTCCGATTTTTTTTTCACTTTTTGTGAATCTCAAGGAAAATCATTTTTTGTCCTATGAACATACTTTTCAACGTTTCAACCTATAGTGCTCAACAATGACTTGTACATGCACAATTCAATGCTTTAAAAACTTAAGTCTTATGCCTACTCTCATTTGAGATGTTCTAATGTGCACATCTGAGACAGATTATTATGATGGTTGGATTATCCATTATAACTTTAGTTTGTCAGATGTATGTGGTTATCGACTAAAGCTATAACTTCATAATGAAAAATTTCAGCCATGTTTTCAGCACAGATGGTTGTGGAAATTGATATTTTAACAGGACAATAAGTTAAGTACCCTGAATTTTGCAAATTTCTACATTTTTTCCTCAAAGTGTATGCATATACCCAATGGAGGAATTTTTTAAACATGAATAATTTAAAATTGATTTAAAATATGTGTAATTCATTTAATCTAACCTTCTAAAGCTCACTAGTGACATTCTTGAAGACAACTAGCCCACTGTAGGAATTGTGCTAAGTGACGAGAAAACCACGATGAATAAAAGAGAGCTCATTTATGAATAAAAGACCATAAAACCATGGGGCCTGAAATCTAATAAAACGTAAAAGGATATAAACAAATAAAAGCAGTTAAGTGATATGTATTCCATATAATATTTATATATGCTATGTTATGTAATACATAGTGTATGTATAGTGTTTTATAATGTATATACTCACATATATGTATATACATAGTATATTATACATAATATTAATATAGTCTATTATATGATACAGATTATATATATATATATATATAGCATTTAAGAGAGAGAGAGAGAGACAGAGAGACACACTGAGATGAGAGAAAATAATTTTATTTTAAGGAATTGGCTTATGCAGTTGTGGGAGCTGACAAATTTGAAATCTGTAGGATGGGCCAGCAATCTGGACATTTAGGTAAGAATAGAAGTGATATTTTAGTCCAAATTCTACTGGACAGGCTAGCTGACTGTAATCTTAGGTAGAGTTTCTATGTTGCAATCTTGAGATAGAATTATTTGTATTTTGGTAAGCCTGTATCTTTGCTCTTAATTTCCTTACCTGATTGCATAAGGCCCATTCATATGATTGAGGGTATGCATGGTATGCTTTCCTCAAAGTCTACTGATTCAACAGTTAATCACATCCAAAAATATATATTCTCAGCAATATCTAGACTTCCTTTTGACCAAACAACTAACCTAATCTAGTACAGCAGAAGAAATTGACAGATAAACCACCACGTTGATTCCTTGTAAATTTGAGAGACTACACATCTCCTTAAACCATCTATAAATCTCCAAATAAGGAAAATGACAAAATCATATCTCAGCCTAATGTGATGCAACTATCCTGCATACAACCAAACATACTAATCCTTTCTGCAGAAGAAATGCAACATCCTTAACTGATGCTCACTCTTCCTGGTATCCTGTAACGCAAATATCATGATGTAAGTTAATGATACTTAAATATTATGACATGAATTTAACATATCTTATGTTACACAATAAGGAGATTCAATAGCTGAAATGCTTATGTCTTCCCAAAATTCATATGCTGAAATCTAATACCCAATGTAATTGTACTGCAGGAGAGTTCTTTTGGAAGTGATAGCTTATAAGGGTAGAGCCCTCATGAATCATATTAGTGCCCTTTTAAAAGTCCCAGAGAGCTCTCTTACCTCATTATGCCAAGTAAGGACACTATGAATCAGAAAGTGGGTCCTTATCAGACAGTGAATCTACTGGTGCCTCGATCTCGAACTTCTCAGTCTCCAGAACTGTGATAAATAAATTTCTCTTGCTTTTAAATCAGCCAGTCTATGGTTTCTTTGTTATAGAAGTTCAGATGGACTAGGACAGGTAAAAGAGAGGGTAGAAAATATATATGTTCTCTCTTTCTCCCTATTTATCTATCTTTGTGTGAACATAAAAATATATTCATAACAAGATAAGAAAGACATACAAGAATTACAGTCCTCATTTCTTCAGCTGGTCATGTGGTTGTAACTGATATTTTTAACTACCTTCTTCCACTATCCATTTCATATTCCCTTTGCCCTCAGCAAGCACCTTAGCTGGTCATGGTTCTTTGTGTGTTGGGTTAACCCAAATCTCCATTCTTGAAGGGTTTGGACGATTAGTATTCTTGTCTGAAGTGGGTTGTTAGTTTTACGCTGACTTCAATCACAGAGGATGGTAGTATTAAGGGACTACCTGAACAATCACCTGCATTCTATACATATCTTGTTTACCTCTATTTTGTTCTAGAATTCACATTTCCCCTTGGTAATTAGGATCAATTATCCCAGCCAATAAAGTGACTCCCCTTTTGTCTGATGATTCAGAAGAGTAAGGAGCTGGAAGTGGGTAGGTGATAGTCTCACTTCCAATTCAATAGAATTTCTCTGCTGTCTCCTGGTGGAATTATATATCTCTTTGTAACTAACACCTTAGAAAAGCAGAGAAAATGATGCAAGGACAGGAAATAAAATTATGCTAATTGTTAACAGGATTAATAATGAGTGATACCATTCCCATTTCTGCCCCATGATTCCAGTACCTATGAATCCTGACTATGGAAGAAACAGCATCGTAGGGTGGACAAAGCCCTTGCTGAATAATGTTGACCATGACAAAATATAAATGTCATAATAAATGATGAAATACTAAAATCACTCTATAAAAGTTATAAGTAAGGAGCAGATGCCTGTTACCTCCATTATTATCCTACAGTTTGTGCATTACGGATAATGCAATCAAAATTAGAAACAAATATTGGTGCAGGCTGGGAAAGAGAAAGATGTATAGCAGAAGTGGAGACCATGGCATTTGGGCCACTTTTTCATTAACTTACTTGTGCCTCCAGGGCCTGCACCAGCTCAATCTTGTATACACCCCACTTCCATTTGATGAAGGAGTGCTGCTGTGTACACCCAACTTCATAGCTTTGTGGGTATGATGATGCTCATTCAATGATGGGCAGCTCATGTACTCAGTGACCCTCAGTTAATCTACATTAAGTCCCAATAACAAGACAAAATCTGCTTCTCAAAAGAAGAGTAGTCATCTGCAGAGGATGGCAGGGGTTTGCTCCAAAACCCTAAAGTTCATATTGGCATTCACCTGTAGCGACCTGTCAAAGGCTCCAAACAGAATCTCTATCTGCTACAGACACTTTAAACACCACTGGATTTGCTGGACCATAAAGCCTAAGCAGCAGAACAGGTTGTACATCAATCTGGACCTGTTATCCAGGCTCCACTCAAAACTAATACGTTTTCAGGTAACTTGGTGAATGGACTGTTGTACCACAGCCAAATGAGGAATATGTTCCACCCAGATCTAAAGAGACCCTCTAAACAATGTGCCTCCTTTTTCCGTCGTAGTAGGGGTCAGATGCAACAATTTATTCTTCACCTTAGAAAGTATGCATCAACATGTTTCACACCATTGGGCCTCTAGATATTTGACTGAGGCAGAAAGGCCCCTGAATTTTTGTTGAATTTCCCACCCTCTGACATGCAAATGTTTTATCAATAAACCTAGAATAATTGCCACTATTTTCTTAGTAGGTCCAATCAGCGTATCATCCCTACAATGAACCGGTGTGATGACTTGTGGAAAGGAAAAGTTATCAAGATTTCTAGGAACTAGAGTATGTCCTACGGTGATACAGCTGAGATACCCCTGAGGTAGGACTGTTAAGAGATACTCCTGGCCTTGCCACCTGTGTACAAACTGTTTCTGTTGCTTTTATTAACAGGAAAGAAAAAGCATTTTCAGATAAATAGCTGCATATGATGTGCTAGCAGATGTCTTAATTTACTTGAGCCATGTAACCACATCTGGTATAGCAGCTACACTTGGAGTCACCATTTGACTAAGCTTACAATAATCTACAGGCATTCCCAGGATCTGTTTTCAGCACAGACCAAATAAGTGAGTGGAATGGAGATTTGCTGGGATCACCACTCAGGTACACTTTAAATCTTTGATGGTGTCAATAATTTCTGCAGTTCTTCCAGGAATGTAGTGTTGCCTTTGGTTTGCCATTTTTCTAGGTAGAGGCAGTTTTAGTGGTTTTCACTGCACCTTTCTCACCTCTCTAGGTCAGGTAACTGACATGCTTCCAATTGCTGCATATATACGTCACAAATATGTATTCTATAACTACAGAAATACCACAAAATGAGATTGGGAACCCACTTGGCCCATTGTGAGATAAGACTGAGCTAAAACTCTATCAATCACCTGGCTTCTGTAAATCCTTATGGTGGACAACGATGACATTATGGGGTTCCTGAAAGTATCGGCAATTCAGAGCTATTGTCCAGTAATCTCTAAAAAAGTTTGATTATTCTATTTCCCAATGTATAGTCATTCTGGTAAATAGCCATAGGCCTTTTGGTGAGTTTGACAGAAAGAGTAAGAGCATCAATTTTTGTTAGAGAAGTACTGTCCTTCTTCAAAAAAAAACTTTTTTATTCAAAGGGCATCATTTTTATTCAAAAGGCTTTGGGGTCTCTAACCTAGATCAAGTCTGGGAATTTGCAGAGGAGCCTGACTCTCTGTTGTGTTTTTCATTTACCCTCTTTATAAACTGAGAAGTCTGTTGTGGTTATGCTGTCTATTTCTCATCACTGGCTGCTGGATGTGTGAAGGAGAGATAATTTGACTTCAAAAATGGGGAGGCCAGGTGTCGGGGCTCACGGCTGTAATCCCAGCATTTTGGGAGGCCAAAGCAGGCAGATCACTTGAGCTCAGGAGTTTGAGACCAGCCTGGGCAACATGGGAAATACCTTCTCTACCATATATATATATATGAATTAGCCAGAAGGGGTGCCATGTGGCTGTGGCCCCAACAGCTCAAGAAAATGAGAAAGTGTACCTGAGACGTTTCTTCCAAGGTATATCTGAAGAGTGTCATCAATACCTGATGATGAGATCCTGTATTATGAGCTAATGCTCTAATGAATTAAGTATTTTGAAGGGGATTCAAGTATGTATATGATACATAAGAAGGATATGGACTGTGGTGGCAAGAGGGTGGACTGTGATAGTCTCTTACAATGGATTTCTTCCCTCCGTATACTAACGTCCACATCTAAAAATAGAGATTATTTTCTCTTCTTTTAAATATAGGCTCACTCTGACTGCCTCGGAAAATAGAATATGGCAGAAATAAAATACTGGGATTTCTGATTCTAAGCTTTTCTTCCTTTTGGAATCCAAGGACCCATAATGTGAGTCCAGGCCACATGGATCAGCCACATGAAGAATATACTAGATTTTTTCATCTGTTAAATTTCCACCGACTCCATCATGAAACAGCCAGTGTCAG
The DNA here is from genome assembly GCF_001604975.1 of Cebus imitator. Lineage (NCBI taxonomy): Eukaryota > Metazoa > Chordata > Mammalia > Primates > Cebidae > Cebus > Cebus imitator. The sequence continues at coordinate 8,917,418 of NW_016107318.1, forward strand.
ACTTCTGTGTGAATAAGACTATTCTTATTATTGTTTTGACTCCACTATCCATTACAGTAACCATGATCATCTTGTGTTTGGTGAATAATTTCTGCCACCTGATCCTGCTACCCTAGCATTCTATCATCCCTGTTTCATTTAGGGGTCCCAGTTCAATGGTAACACTTACCACTGGGATTTTTGACCTGGAAGGAAGGTTATAACAGAGATTTTCAAAGATGGTGAGGTACCCCTTCAGCCATTTATTTCTTATTGTTTTGGTAAAGAGTTTGTATTATGTGTTAAAAGTATGTGTTTGTGGATACTTTCCTTTAGAGTATACCAATGACTTCCTAGCATTTCAACTTCACTTAGTGTAGGTCACCTTTTAGTCTATGTTTCAGTCTGCCTTCTAAGCAACCTTGTAGATCACTTCCTAATAATTTGAGTTAAAACAATAAATGTAGAACTGCTGCTTAATGAGACCATATCAGTACATTAGGTCTGATCCAATGTTATCTCCCTTTTACCTTGGTTCCTCACTCTTAAGTTCCATGCCTACACATATGCTCTAGATTTCTATATATTTAAATAAGGAAAATCATGTCATTCTCATGTATATTGCATCACCTCGTGGGGTCATACTGTTTACTCTCTGGATTTGCTGGTACTTGAGTCTAATTTTAGATACAGAAGAAAAGGGGGATGCAGGGGTGGGTATTAAGAAAAATCAAAAATAGCTTGCAAGGCTACATTTGGGGAGACCATTACAAATTCATCAAGCAAAGTAGGGTTAATTTTCTCAGACAAAAATAAGGCCATTTGTACCTGCAATAAAATCTCAACAGAATTTAAGGTTTTAATATCCCAATTTCAATGGCATCTTTCCTTATATCCCCCCAAAATTCATAGGTTGAAATTCTACCCTCCCACCATATAAATACACAGGGAGAAGGAGCTATCTTTGAGCCAGAAAATGAACTCTTACCTGACAGTAAACGTGGCAGTGTCTTAATCTTGGACTTCCCAGTTTGAGAACTGTGATATATAGATTTCTCTTGTTTATAAGACACTCAGTTTATGGTATTTTGTTATAACAACTAAAACTGACTAAGACATGTTCCCATTCCAATTTTTAGTATCCCTCTCATGGGCCACAATACTTTGTACCTTACACCCTGGAGCCTGCTGGTACTTGAGTTGAATGACAGGTCTAGAAATAAAGAGAGATCATGAAGGTAGGTCCTCAGGAGAATCAGCAAGACCTGCAACTAGGGGAGACTATTAAAGGTTTTTTTTTAGGTCAAAGGGGACTAATCTTTTCCCTTTTTTGAAACCTTTTTCCTCTTTGAAAAGGGGATGTCACCTTTTCAAAGAGGGAAAATAAAAGACACAATTCAGTCAATGGTAAATAGGAATTTTGGAATTCAGGCAGGGTGGATACTGCTGCTACTGGCCAAAAGCCTCAGCAGAATTTGGAGGTCAAAGTCTTCCAGGTTTAGAATTCTTAGAGGTTATTTTCACTGGAATCTACCTGTGTGTCTCTATTCTGATTTTCAGTATCCCATTCTTCCTCAGTCAATGCCTAACTTTGAAAAGGTGACTTTGTAAGTTTGAAGTTTTAATTTGCATTGTAATTAAGTCACTTGCAAAATGTGACCTTGGGTTTAGTTTTCAGAAATCTTGACCTTGTAGTTACAGGAAATAGGAATTATTTTCAGAGCAATCATAGAAGTTTTCACGTCTTTCATGCAGTTCTTGAATTGGGAACTTAAGATCCTAAGCTTATAAATTCATTTTCCTAAGTTCTTTAGCACAGTTAGAAACACCCAAGTAATTCCATTATGTATTCATTTTAATGAAAATGTTGTAAGGTAGAAAGTATTTGGTTTCCCAAAGTGTTGCCATCTATAGCTGCCTTAATAGTTAGCTAAAGGTGATCATTTGAGTAAGTCTTTTGCCATATCATGCTATGGCTTACCAGTTTCTTCTATACCACTAGAAACAGTCATTATTTGCTTTCAAACCAAATCAGATTACAGAGTCAATTCTAGAATTCACAGAAGCAACACACACACACACACACACACACACACACACACACACACACACCCATCTGTGTGCACATATATATTTTATAAAACATTTTATATTTTATATATTTAGGGATTTGTTAAAGGTAATTAGCTCACACACTTGTGAAAGCTGATTTAAGGGTCTGTAAGGCTGTTGTCTCTGCTTCTGATGCTGAAGCTTGAAGTTCAAGGGAAGGCAGTCAGGAAGGGAATATCACAAGCAGGCTGGAACTTACAAGCATGAGGTGGAAATCCACAAGAATTGACTAAAACTTGTATTAATTCTTACTGACTTCCACCTTGGAGATGAAGTCATCTTGAAGAAATTGGGTCCAGTATTACAAAGATGAAAAATATGCACCTGCCCAAGAATCAAACAAGCTAGAAAAGGAACTAATGGAAGATAGAGAAATGACCTGCCTAGCTGCCATTCCCCACAACAAGAAAGGTCGAACTATCATGGAACATGCATGCTACACAGTGAGTGCTGTTTCCCTTCTACCTTACAAAGCTTTCAGGAATCTCACGTGTGACTCACTCTAACCATAAACAATGAGAAAAGGAACTCTGGGGAATGTAGTTTAGCTTAGCCATATTGACATATTACAAAACCATCACCTTTATTACAGTTCATGATGCTTTTCATAAAATTCTGAATTTTTGTTACACTTTGTTTTGGAGTTCTGCAATTGTATACATAAGTCAGGTTGACTGTAGTATTTTACATAAGAATATGTTGGTGTGTGTATGCACATGCACGTGTATACATTATTTGCATCAAGTTTTGCTATTAAAGTGATGTTAACTTTATAAAGTGAACTAGAATGGTTCTCATCTTTTTTTTCCATGATCTTGGCTATCTGGAATGAGATATAAAATTGTGGTTTCTTATCTACAAGACAGATTAAACTCAGCTATAAAACCATCTGGATTTGTATTCTTATCAAATATAGGTTTTTAACAAAAAGTTGTGTTCATTTTGTGATTATTGCTCTCTTTCTTTTGTAGATTTTGATGTGCAATATAATGGCTACAATGTCATCTTGGCATGTTGCTCTAAAATAATAGATTATATTAAGTAAAAACTCTAGTGCTAAAAGGCAGTCACCTTTGGAGTGAAGATAAAGATGAAAGTGAACAGTTATTAAATCCTTACAATGTGCTAGATATTATTTTAAATTGTTTGCATACATTTTCTCTTTTTTTCTGTGTGGTGGAGAAAATCTGTGAGATATATGATATTGGCTCCATTTTAAGTTGAAGAATATGAAACCCATAAAGATTAAGGCATTTGCCCCATGACTCTCAGTCAGTGTGTGTGGTGCAAGGATTCAAATCCAGCTAAGCAGAGGCCAGTTACAAAACAGTGTTAATATGGGTCTTTGAGAAATTGCATGGAAACAACCCTGAGTTAAGTAACTACATGACTTAGAAAGAATCAAGTTGAGAGAGGGTTTGCTTGATGTTGTTTGTTTTGTTTTTATTTTGGCTTTTCAGATGAAGAATTCAGTTTCTTGCGTGGCCTTGTTGCTTTTTGCCTGTGTGTTCCAACTTTCCCACATAAAATTTATGCATTTAAAAAAATATAACGAAGCTTTGTGGAGTCCTGTTACTTGAGTCAAAATGCTATACTAAAAAAGAGTGTATTATTTTCAACCTAACTAGTTATACTGTAAATTAAAGACTTGGCAAACTAACTAAACACCCAGTAAATACTCCATAAATTCAAACTGAGGACTTTTAGGTTGGAAAGTTTATATTATCCATCTTGGTATTCGTCTAAAATTCTGTGCCTTAGCCACAGTCAGTGTTCACTAAATCTATTGAATGTTGAAATCTCTTACGTTGAACTACATAAAACTGTCTTGGTATTTAATCACTGTGTATTACTATATCTTTTTTTTCCTTTTCCTATTGATTCTTTTTATGCCAACCACATTTATCATTTCTACAAGGTTGTTTCCAAAATTGAACTCCAAGGTACATACAGAAATCTTTTCCTTATAAATATTTTGTGTATATTATACATTTGTTTTTCTCTAAGTGTGCCACCTTTCATAGACATTGCCCTATTGTCAGCCTTGTTGCCATTGATGCAATTATAATCTTCCATGATTAATGTCTTAGCTGTTTTACAGACTTTTGCTATCTGCATACATATTTCTAAATCTGTCTTTCATCCTGCCTGAGACAAAATAGCTTTTTATCATTTATTTTCTTTCCATTTCTATCTTTTGCTATATTCCAGTTTTTTGGTCTTTGGAGCATATATTTTATCTCTCTTTAAATGATACTGTACATTGTTGCCTCCTAGCTGACAAAGTCTAGCCTTTCTCTGAAAACATCCTCCTGATTTTTAATAGGGCTCTAACCTACTTAATTCTAGCTTGCTACTTTGACTATATTAGTCTCTATTTTGTGGACTTGAAAACATGGCTTTATTCCATCTTTTTAAAAAATAGATAGTATTCCAGGAAAACAAATAAACAACTAATAGATATACTTTTTGTCACTGCTTGGGCTTTATTTTGTTGCTGCTGTTATTATTGGTTTTGTTGTGGAGGAAATGTTAGTCTTCAGTGCTCTATTGCTATCTTTCTTTCCCTCACTTTGATTGTTGAAATAGCAGTCAGGTTTTTGGATTCGCCCTTTCCATGCCCATAACATGTTGTTTACCAAGTTACCAAAGCAGTGTACATGCATGAATACATATTATTTCACTGTATCCTTGATTTTTGACAAGGACTTTATACCTAAACATCTAAACTTAGATACATATAACTGGCACAATTCTGGAGTCCCAGAAAAATTGTAAGAATCCGAAACTACTTACTTCTAATTTTACTTACTGCTTTTTTTTTTCTTTCTTTCTTGATAACTCTGTAAACACACAGAGAATAAATACAATAAATTGTCAAGGTGAAAAGTTAATATTTTGAGATTAAAATTTCATATGATAGTAAGTTCAATTCTGTCTCCTGCCAACTCAAAATATGCCATTTCAAGTTAAAGGAAGGGGGAGAAGATAGAGTGTTTGGGTGTGTTGCAGATTATTGATGTTAAAAAAAATCCAAAATGGAAAAATCTCAACTATACCTCCAGTTACTAGTTCTCATATATAATTAAAGTATATATAGTAATTTCTTCTTAGCATTATGTCCGTTATTTCTGTTTCTGTCAGGTTGTATTTTGGTTTCCTGATCACCTTCCTATAACTTCCAACAGAAGTGCAGTGTATAAAATTGACTGTGAGTTTATTATTCTAGTTTCCTTACTACACTCTATTTTCATTATCATCTCTATCTACATTTGGTTTCAGTTTCCTTGACTTTCATTTTAAACACACAGCTTATTTCTTGCTCTTGGTACCCTCTTCTTGATTATTTTTATTTATGACTTCACTATCTTACTCTTATCTAAACTATGAATGCAATAATAGTAATTTTTCTTCTACACATTTCATCTTGCAAATATATATATAGTTTTTTCATAAACTTCAATTGTGGCAAAACATTTATATGGATACACAATTCTCTAGTTTCAGAAATGGCCTTTGCTATTGTTTTTCTTTAACCATTACCAAAGTCCACTGAAATGTAGCCACTTACTGAATATTGCTAGTAATTATATTGTGTGAAGAAGAAATTACATATTTTTAAATATATGGGCAATGAGTTCCAGAGTTATCTAAGAAGCCAGTTTAATATTCCTGATTTCTCTATTATTGTTTCCAACATTTTTGTTTGTTCTTTCACATTATTTCAGTTTCAATTGTTATTTAGTTACTTACTTGAAAAATACATGATGATAAGAGATTGTTTATTTATATTTTCAACATACAAAATGTTTCAGGGCAGGAGTTATGTAATGTAAATGAGATAAAATATAGATACTCTGAATAAATTTTTGCGGATCCTCTTGACAATCTTTACTCGCAAGGCTACTCTTATAACAGACTTTGGAAGCTCCAAAAGGTAGGAGGGTGAGAGAAGACTGAGGGATGAACTACTACCTATTGGGTACAGGGTGTACTATTGGGGTGATGCGTACACAAAAAGCCACTCCACCACCATACAATACATCCGTGTAGCACAACAGCATATGTACCCCCTAAATCTATCAAAATAAAAAAATAAAAATTTTTAATATTAAAAAGCCTATTCTTAATATAAAAACCAGTATAATTTTTACATCAAATTTAAACACTTAAGACTTTGCACATTTTATTTCCATTTTCATGGAAAGACATTAAACTATTAATATTTTTTAAAAGAAGCTACATACTAAAACATGGATGTAAGCTTAAATAACCTTAAATATATGCCCAAAAAGTTGATTGTCAGTATAATGTGGTATAATTTTCACAGTTCACAAAACTGACAATTATTTGAAGATGATAGGTTCTCATTATATTAAAAGAAAACAAAAGGAAGGGTTAGAAAATTCCATTTTTGAACGTGGTGTTTCATGCTGTTTCCACTAGGAACCATCTTTTGAAACATTGCAAAGGACTTTAAAATATGTTCGATGTCTCCATTCTCATCTGTGTCAGTTGTTAAGGCACCCTATCTCTACCTGCAAAAAAAGCAGATTGTCCTCTATGCCTCCATCCCCAGCCACCTCACTGAATGCACACATTGTGAATTAAAAAACACTGAAATTTTCCTTGAAAATGGTTGTCTCTAATTGATCAGGTCCTCACTTAAATTAGGAAAAATAGAATATAGCAATGAATGACAACAATGTGTGGTGTGTTCGCATTTATCAAAATCTATGCTGTGGTTAGAGAGGAAGAAAAATATTTTGATAGAAAGAAGAAAAATTATGGTATGAACTCAGGGAGCAATTGCTATTACTACCTCATATGCAATCCCGTATTTCCTACTGCTAATTTGTTCCCTGGAATTATTTAGAGATCACTTTTCCTAAATTTCAAGGTATACGGTTTGAGAAACACCGATTTCAATCAGTGGTTTAGTCAACATAAGTTGTTATTGGTACATCAGTCAATTGTGTTTAAACTATGTGTGTACAAAGATAAAAGTTGACAGTTCAGCTTACACCAAAGGAAAAACAGAGTACTGTTAATACAAATTCAATTATTTACAGATCATTAATACTGTAAAAAATGCATGAATAATTTTTCTGTTCGTACTCAAGAGCCCAAATTTGGTGAAAAATACTTTAAAATTCTGCACTTGGAAATGTCAAAAATTTCCTAAAATTTTTCGTATCTTGTGTGTAAGTATGAGTTAATTAGATATATATACAAATAATTTATCCTTATATTGCCAATATATTCAAACATAAAAGTGAGAAATAAATTAATGAATATATTCATTGTATAGATTGGTGTTAGAAATTAAAATAGAGATGTGGATGTTTTCTAACCTCAAGAGCTATTTGTATTTTCCTGGAAAGGGTTTAGAATGTTAACATGTTATGTTAGTGGGGCTTTAAATTCACTTATATTCCTACTGAGTATGTGTTCTTTAAAAGCAAAGCACAATTCAAATTGCATATTTCCACTGTGTATGATATCATTTAGCTTCAAGTAATAAGTATACTAAGTGTTCATCATACATATATTACACATATATTGCAAATGCATTTAATTTTTATTTTATTTGTAATTATACTTTTCTAGATTACATTTCTACATGATAATATGCATTTGCCTGGATAAACATATATAATTATAAGATTTATAGTTATCCCTGGTAAAGGGGAACATGATATACACTATCATTTTGTAATGTATAATTCAATTGATGGCACATTAGGACTTTTAACGTAAGGCTTATAATGTAAATTTCAATTCTGTACTCTGTCATTAACTAACAAATGCTGAATTATTTCCTTCCTTAGACATACACCATTGGAATCCATTTAAAGTGTTTAATAATGTATTAATAAACCATGATTTTCCAGCAGAGTTTCTCAACTCTCATTACTGGCACCAGCTCTTGTGCTGCCAATCAAATTAGAATGCCATGGTTTCTTAGTAAATAAAGGTTAATTGGACATATAAAGGGAAACTGAACATCAGAAATATCCATACTCACATCCTTCTCTAAAAAATTAGATTACTAGATTTCAACTTACTATACATGCAGCTAAAATATCTTTATTTCTCATTTTGAACACAAAGAGCTGTTTATAATTTCAGAAAACTCAGACATATCAGGCTTATTGCTTTCATCTTTGTTGACTTAAGTTTTCTGACTGATAATACAGCATAAGGAAAAAAAGTTCATGTAGGATCATTTGTGTTTCATAAACTTTCCTGTAAATGCTTTTTCAAAACTATCCTCTCCAACCTCAAAACTCTTATTCTTCACAAATATGCAAAAAATATTTACACATATATATATCATTATTTCCTCTAAATAGTTTCTATTTCCATTCTTACTTTCTGATCTGTTACTTAGCTTCAGATATGGCCTGCTTTTGATGAGTTCTGTATTCTAGTATTGAATTCAGATGTGAACCATGTGTTTGAACATGTGAATTCTTACTAATAAAGTTCCAATAGAACTATATATAAAAAACTTACAAAGTGGATACTGACTTTCACCAGCTACATACTTTTAGAAATTTAAATTTACCTAGTGAGAAAAATAAGAATATGCTTGCTGAGGATTAAATATTCAGAGAACAGTTGAGGATTAAATGTTCAGAAAAACTACTCCAGATACAGTACACTTATTAATGCTGGATAAAATAGAAAGATATATATTTAAAGCATGCCTGATACAGTTAGAAATTTAGAGAATGCTTTAGAAACCAGAAATAATAAGAAAGTAAAATCCATATTAATAAGAAAGTAGAGCCAATAATTGCTAGTTTAGAGGCTGGCTTTCAGTCAGTGAGTTAGGCATGCTAGCATCTAAGCCAAGCCAGAGGACAAACCAGGTTGGGGGCTACTAACCCCACCCACACCCCATTATCCCATGTTCATATTCTAAATCCCCAAAGAAAGAATTCCTAGTATATGATCTGAAAGAATAATAAAATTCCCAGGAGAATAAGAATTTGGGAATTTAAGCCAATCTCATCATTGTCTCTAAATTCTAAACACATATCTTCAATAACCCTACATTTGTACAACCTTTTCTCAAAATCCCCTAATTTTAAACTTGAAAATGTCTTTGAAGGAAAGTGCAAGTTGTTATTATCCCTTGCAATAATTAAGCACAATCACTTGGGAGAAGCACACGCAAATCATCTCTGTGGAAATAATTTCAAACCCATGCCTCAAAGATTTCCCACAAATGTCCAAGGATGACAGGCCCTAAAGATTTCCAACAAATGTCCAAGGAAGGTAGGCTCATCACTGAAAATTACTAAACTATGAGAAAAACTAACTACCATGAGGAAACATGAGATAAACATCTAAAATGTGTAATTAGGCCCAAAGTAAATTTAGCTATTAAAAGATCAGATGCAAAGTATAAAACAATATTTTAAAGAAATATAAAATATACTGAAACAATGACAGAGACTATCAATATCAATAAGCCAGATTTGAAAAAATACAAATGACAAATTCTAAAAAAATTTAAAAATTGTACATTCTAAATATTGTATGTTATAACCTACAAACAAGACAGAAAAAGACAGTCTGAAGAAACAATAATAAACATATATGTAACTATGTGGATATACTTTTTATGCAGATTATATATATTAACATTTAATATTCACAGCAGCATTATCAGTTAGATATTCTTGCAATTCTTATTTTGTAGGTGATATATTAGCAGGGAGATTTTTTTTAATGCGTGTAAATCCTACATATAGTGAATGGTAGAGACAGAATTTGAATGCAGTTTCATTCCAGAATCCATAGTTTGCAGCTACATTGTAATAGGAATCTCACAGAAAAGAAGATACTAGTATTCAGTAAACAAATAAAATGATGCTTAACCTGAATAACAATCAGAGAAATACATATTGAAGTATGGGATATGAGATCATAACTTCCATCTAGGAAGATATAAAGTCTGACAATGTTAAATGTTTGCTAAATGTGCAGCTTTGGAGATGCTTACAATGCCTAGGGGTGTAAAAATTTATACACTCACTACAGAAAAAAAATTTGACATTATCTATTAAGCTCAATAGGTGTGTATCTTTATGAATTCCAAAAATATTTTGCATGATTTTAGATATATGTTTTAAAATTTAAATGCACAGTAGAGCGAAATGACAATTAGGGATTTCTTTGGATTATTAATTCTCACTAATACCATGGGTAAAATTCTATCTCATATAATGTGATAGATCCATCTTACCTTGCTTTGGACTGTAACATAACATGATTTCTTAGCAAACATGTTGTTCCTCCATTAAATTGAACTTATGTATTCCAATATTTTAGTTACCGTGCATGAGAATCTCTATCGGTGTTAATGTAGAATTAATATCAATAAAGATGGATGTTTCTGATCTGAAGAATGTACCCTGGTGAAGTTAAAATGAGTGTTTTACCCACCGATGTGTTGACTACAGATTAAGCATAAAATATATATACATATATATAATCCTATATAAAGTGATATATACTTGGTTAATTTCAATTTTTTTTATTGTAGATATGGGGTTACATGATCAGGTTTACCATGGGTATATTGCACTGAGATAGTGAGTATAGTATTCAATAAGTTGTTTTTCAACCCATACTCCCTCCCTCCCTTCCTTTGCAGAAATCTTTAGTGTCTATTGTTCACGTGTTTATGTCCATGTGTGCTCAATATTCAGCTCCCTCTTTTAAGTGAGAACAAATGACATTAGGTTTTCTGTCCCTGTCTTACTTTGCTTAGGATCATGACCTCTAGCTCCATTCACTTTGTTGCAGGCACCTGGTTTCACTGTTTATTATGGCTGTGTATATATTCCATAGTGTATATGATATACATTTTTTAATCTAATTCACCACTGATGGGTTGATTACATGTCTTTGCTATTATGCATAGTGTGACAATGATCATACAAGTGCATGTGTAATTTTGGTATAATGATCCATTTTCCTTTGTGTATTTACCCAGTAGTCAGATTGCTGGGTTGAACGGTAGCTCTGTTTTAAGTTAGTTGAGACTTTTCCAAACTGCTTTCCACAGTGGCTGAACTAATTTGCATTTTTGTCAATGTTATATAAGCATTCCCTTTTTTTTGCAGCCTTACCAGCATTTGCTGTTTTTTGAGTTTTTAGTAATAGCCATTCTGACTGGTATGAGATGGTATCTGTACCTCTGTGGTTTTGCTTGGCTATCTCTGATGATCAGTAATGAGTGTTTTTTCTTACATTTGTTGGCTGCTTGTATGTCTTTTGAGAAGTGTCTGTTCCTATCCTTTGCCTGTTTTATAAAGACTTGTTTTTTTTGTTGATTTAAGTTCCCCATAGATCTGAATATTAGATTTTTGTTGGATGCATAGATTGTGAATATTTTCTTTCATTCTGCAGATTGTTTACTCTATTGATAGTGTCTTTTGCTGTGCTGAAGCCCTTTAGTTTAATTAAGTCCCACTTGTAATTTTGGTTTTTTGTAGCACTTCCTTTAGGGGACATAGCCAAAAATTATTTTCCAAGGCCAAAGTTGAGAAAGGTATTAACTAGTTTTTTCTTCTATGATGTTTATGGTTTGAGGTCTTACATTTAAATATTTAATTTATCTCAAGTTAATTTTTGTATACAGTAAAAGGTGAGGGTCCAGTTATAGTCTTCTGCATATGGCTAGCCAGTTATTCCAGTGCCACTTATTGAACAGAGAGTTCTTTCCCCATTCCTTGTTTTTGTCAGCCTCATCAAAGACCAGATGGTTGTAAGTGTGTGGCTTTATTTCTGGGTTCACTATTCTCTTCCATTGGTGACTATGTCTGTTTTTACGCCAATACCATCCTGTTTTGGTTGCTGCAGCTCTGTAGTATAATTTAAAGGCAGGTAATGTGATTCTTTCAGTTTTATTTTTTGCTCAGGATGGCTTTTGCTATTCTGGAACATTCTTGGTTACATAGAAATTTTAGTACTTTTTTTCCATTTTTATGAAGTATGTCATTGGTCTTTTGATAGGAATAGTGTTCAATCTATAGATTGCTTTGGGTAGTACTTTTTTTAGACAGTTGGCAGGGCTAGTTGAGGTTTCATTTTGAAAAATAAAATGAATTGTTTTGTATCTGTAGGCATGGGCAAAGGGGATACCCCAGACAGTGAGCTCCCCTCATGGGTGTGCTGAGGGCAAGGGCAGAGCCTCAGGTGAGTCTCCTGTTCCCTGTGCCCTCCTGCACAGCAGCTTCCCTCTCAATCACTGGGGCAGCTACAGAAGAGGTAGGCTGGGAGAGGCTGCCCTGGCTGTTCACTTGGGCAGAATGTCAGAAGACTTGGACACCAGCTTCCCATCGCAGGTCACGATCTTCTTCACAACCATGGCCCTGGAGGAGTTGGTACAGTTGAAGAAGCTGGAGGCCCCCATAGGCTGAGCTCAACTCACCTGCATAACCACTGGTGGTCTTCGTATGGGTACTCATGTTCTGCATTCCAGACTCCAGTTGGCTCTCCTCGTCCTCCAGCAGCTTCCTATAGGTGGCAATCTTGAGGTCCAGGGCTAGCTTGACATTCATCAACTCCTGGTACTTCACAGCTGCTACACTGTGTCCTGCTTGGCCAGCTGCAGGGCGGCCTCCAGCTCAGATAGCTTTGGCATCCTTAACGGCCACCTTCCAGCTCTGCTCAGCATCTGTGATGGTGGACTCCAGGGAAGCTCTCTGGCCTTTCAGGACTTCTATCTCTGCCTGGAGCCAGCTGTTGTTCCAGTTCATTAGGAAGATCTCACTTTGCACGCTGTGGGTCATCCTCATGCTTCCCAGCCTGCATCTGCACCTCTTCATACTTGATCTGCTACACGCTCTTAGCCTCAGCCCGGCTTAGGTTGGCACTCTCCTTGCGCTGCTCCTTGACTTCAGCAATGATGCTGTCCATGTCCAAGGAGCATCTGTTGTCCGTGGACAGTACCACAGATGTGTGTGAGATCTGGGACTGCAGCTCATGGATCTCTTTTTCATACAGCTGCCTGAGGAAGTTGATCTCATCAGTCAGCCCTTCTAGGAGAGACTCCATCTCTACCTTGTCCATGTAAACTTCATCCACATCCTTCTTGATGAGGACAAATTCATTCTCTTATCTGTGTATGCTTACTGATCCTAGTTTGTTGAGGGTTTTTATCATGAAGAGATGTTAGATTTTATCATAATATGTTTCTGCATCTATTGAGATGATCATATGGCTTTTGCTTTTACTTATGTTTATGTGATAAATCAAATTTATTGATTTGCCTATGATAAATCAGACTTGCAGCCCAGGAATGAAACCTACTTAATTCTGGGTATTAACTTTTTTATGGGTGGCTAGACTCAGTTTGCTAGTGTTTTGTTGAAGATTTTTGCATCTATGTTTATTAGTGATATTGGCCTGAAGTTTTTTTGTTTGTTTGTTTTTGTTGATGTATCTCTGCCAGATTTTAGTGTTAGGATGTTTCTGATTTATAGAATGAGTTAGGGAGAAGTATCCTCAATTTTGTTTGAATGGGTTCAGTAGGACTGATACCAATTCTTCCTCATATATCTAGTAGAACTTAGCTATGAATCCATCTGGTACTAGGCTTTTTTTTTTTTTTTTTTGGAATAGTTTCAGTAGAAATGGTACCAGTTATTTATAGATTTGGTAGAATTCAATTGTGAATCTGTCTGGTCTAGGGCTTTTTTTGGTTGGTAAGTTTTTAAATACTGATACAATTTCAGAACTTGTTATTGGCCTGCTCAGATTTTCCTTTTCTTCCTGGTTCAATCTTGGGAGATCATGTTTCTAGGACTTTAACAATTTTCTGTAGATTTTCTAATTTGTGTGCATATAGATGTTCATAATGATCTCTAAGAATCTTTTGTATTTCTGTGGGATCAGTTGTAATGCTATCTTTGTCATTTCTAATTGTGTTTATTTGGATTTTTTTCTTTGTTAATCTAGCTAGTGGTCTATCAATCTTATATCTTCTTTCCCAAAACCAACTCTTGTTTCCTTGAACTTTTATACAGACTTTTTGCATCTCAGTTTCACTCAGTTCTGTTCTGATTTTAGTTATTTCTTTTCTTTTTCTAGCTTCAGGGTCAGTTTATTCTTTTTTTTCCTAGTTCCTTGAGGTGCAAAGTTAGATTGTTAATTTGAGATCTTTCTAATTTCTTAAAGAAGGTGTTTAGCACTATAAACTTTCCTCTTAACACTGCTTTGTCTGCATCCCTAAGATGTTTGTATGTTCAGTTACTATTTTTATTAATTACAAAAAATTTTTAAATATCTGCCTTTAATGTTCACACAAGAATTATTGAGGAGCAAGTTGTTTAATTTATGTGTATTTGAGTGGTTTTGAGAGATCTGCTTAATATTGATTTTTATTTTTATTTCCCTGTGGTTCGAGACTATGCATGGTATGATTTTATTTTTTTGAATTTATTGAGATTTGCCTTATGAGAGAGCATGTGGTTGATCATAGCATACGTTCTATGTGCAGATGAGAGAGATGTTTATTTTGAGATTTTGGGGTGGAGTGTCCTGTAGATGTCTATTAGGTCTAATTGTTCACATATTGAGCTTAATTCTAGAGTTAAGTTTTCTGCCTTGGTGGTCTATATAATGCTGTCAGTGGGTTGTTGAAATCCCCCACTATTATTGTGTAGTTTTCTCGGTCTTTTTATTAGGCCATGAGGAACTCGTTTTGTGAATCTGCATGCTCCAATGTTGGGTGCATGTATACTTAGGGTAGTTAAATCTTCTTGTTGGATTGAACATTTTCTTGTTATGGGATGCCATTCTTTGTCCTTAATTTTTATTGGTTTAATGTCTGCTTTATCTGGTATAAGAATAGTGACTCCTGCTCTTTTTTTGCTTTCCATTTGCATGGTATATGTTTTTTCATCCTTTTACTTCGAACCTGTGGGTATTGTTACATTTGAGATGAATCACTGGAAGATAGCAGATGATTAGGTCTTGTTTTTGTTTGTTTGTTTGTTTTTATACAGTATGACACTCTATAACTTTTAATTGAGGGCATTTAGCCCATTTACAATCAGTGTTAGTATTAGTATGTGAGATTTTTCTCCTATGTTCATGTTGTTAGCTAGTTTTTATGCAGACTTGGCTGTGTGATTGTTTCATAGTGCCTGTGGGCTATGTCCTTAAGTGTGTTTTAGTGGTAGCAGGTGTCATTTTTCAATTCCATTTTTAGCACTCTCTTAAGGACCTGTTGTAAGGCTGGTCTGGTCTAAACAAATTCTCTTAGCATTTGATGATCTGAGACAGATTTTATTTCTTCTTTACTTTCAAACTTATTTTGGCAGGATATAAAACATTTGTTGGAATTTCTTTTCTTTAGGCATGCTGAAAATAGATCCACAGTCTCTTCTGGCTTGTAAAGTTTCTGCTACAGGTCTGCTGCTAGTCTGATGGGGTTCTCTGTGTAGTTACTTGTCCCTTTTCTCTTGCTGCCTTTAATATTTTTCTTTTACATTGACCTTGATGAAACTAATAACTTTGTGCTTTGTGGATGGTCATCTTGTATAGTATCTAGCTGGGGTTTCCTGTAGTTTTTTAAAATTTATTTGCATGTCAATCTCTCTAGAAAGATTAGGAAAATTTCTATGGACTATACCCTCAAACATATTTTCCAAGTTGTTATTTTTTTTCTTTTTCTTTCAAGAATGCCAATGAGCAATGAGTGATAGATTTGGTCTCTTCATATAATCCTGTATTTCTCAGAGGTTTTATTCTTTAAAAAAAATCATATTTTCTATACTTTTGACTGACTGGCTTGAATCAAAGAACCAGTCTTTGTGCTCTGACATTCTTTCCTCAGCTTGTTTTACTCTGCTGTTAATATTTCTGATTGCATTATGAAATAATTATTGTAGTGAATTTTTCAGATATAGAAGCTTAGTTTGTTTCATTCTTAAAATGGCTATGTTGTCTTTTAGCGCTCGAAATATTTTACTGGATTTCTTGGATTGGATTTCCACTTTCTTCTGAATTACATGTCACTTCAGTTATTTCAGACTGACTGGTTATTAACCATTTGTTGGGAAGCTAGTGGACCCATCTGCAAGTATGAGGACACTAACTTTTGAATTACCAGAGTTCTTACACAGATTTTTTCTCTTCTTAGAGTGCTAGTGTTCTTTTAACTATAAGTTGAATATAGTCAGTTAACTTTATATCTGGATAGTTTTGGCAGGCTGAGGCTCCGGGCAGAGTCTTAATTTGTGGCTACATTCTTGCCTTTGGTTTCACAGTAGGGTATATTAGCAAAGTATTTTTGTTGTGGCTTGGGCGTTGATTCAGTAGATAGTGCTTAAGAGTAATCGCTTGTATTAGGCTTTTACTCGGCTGGATGGCTTTTTTATATTTCCTGGTGTTCGGAACCCTACTCTGTGATGTGGTGTGGAGAGAGATTACCCTCTGATGAAGACCACTCCTGGGCCTTGGGGGTATCCCTGTATTTGTTTGTTTTTATGCTGCTGATAAAGACATACCCAAGACTGGGTAATTTATAAAGGAAAAGAAGTTTAATTCCATGTGACTGGGAGGCCTCACAATCATGGCAGAAGGCGAAGGGCACACCTTACATCTCAGCAGGCAAAAGAGAATGAGAGGCAGGCAAAAGAGGAAACTGCTTCTGAAACCATCAGATCTCGTAAGACATATTCATCACCACAAGAACGGTATGGGGGAAACTGCCCTTATGATTCAGTTACCTTCCACTGGGTCCCTCCCACAACATGTCAGAATTATGGAAACTATAATTCAAGATGAAATTTCGGTTGGGACACAGCCAAACCATATAGGCTCCCTTTGATCACTAGCACTACACCTGCATCTCTTTTGTTAAGCGGTCCAAGCCATGGGGTTCCTGTGGGTGGAAGCTGCAGCAGGGAGATAGACCATACATTTTCCAGGCCAGCCCTGTGGAGGGAGGCGCACCCTTCTCACATGGCTCCCCATGAGCCCATGTGAGTCACTCCTCTCAGTTCTCTGACAGTGGGCTCCTCTCCTGCTTGAGTGCTGCCCAGGAATCTCTGCTCAGCATTCCCAAGCTGCACACTCCTGCCCTGGGATGATCTCAGGTGTTTTGTCCCCTCTCCAGCTTGGGGGCAGCTGGGGCAAGGATTCTGGTGGCAGCAATGGTAGGGCTTGTCAGTTGCCTCTGGTGGCTCCACCCCAGAGAACTATATAGCCATGGTCAAATGAAGTCATTAGCTGGGTTTTCTCTCTGTAAGAGCAGTGTGCACTAGCTGCAATTGCTTTCTTGATGAATCCCTATGTGGCTGTTTGGATGACCTGCTAGAAGAATTAGTGTTTGCTTACTACTGTGTCTCTCTCTGTGAGAGCAGTGAATACCAGCTGCTTCTAGTCAACCATCTTGGTGCTTCTCAAATAATATTTTTGAAAATAAAAGCATATGGGTAATTTTGTCAAGAAGTGAAAAAAGAAAACATATATAAACATTGTTCACAAACAGTGATATTGAGATTATAAACATTCAAAATCAAAATTTCTGAAAATATAATTTATGTTGAATTTAGGTTTCCATGTTAAACAGAAACATTTGCGGTTACTTCTTTATGTCATTAGTAAAAATTCTTTTTCTGTAAGAATTAAGTTTAATATAACTGGGAAAAAATTAAATTATACCTTATTACTCCCCCCCAAAAAATATTGTGCATACTCTATGACTCGGTAATTCTATTTCTAACATATCTTGAGAAATTCTTTCACTTGCGTGCTGGTAAATCTGTATAAGAATATTTGTAGCATTATTGTTTGTATTAGTTAAAAACCGGTAACAACCAAAATATCAATCAATAGTATGAGTAAATGAGATATATTAAAACAATGGAATAGTATAGAACAATTAAAAAATGAGTGAATTCCGTAAATCAATATATTTTCTCCCATTTTAAGATGAAGTATAATTCCATTAATATACATTTAAAAATTAGGCTTCATTTAAAAGTACTATTTAGGAATATGTATATTTCGCAAAACTGTGGTAAGAGAAAAATCATGAAACTGACATCTACAAACTCTGGAAAGTACAGACCTTTTCAGGTAGGGAAGAGAATGCAATCAGAGTGGTACGCTAAGAAGAATGTAAAATGGTTATTTCTCTTTTATTTCATAAGCTTAGACATTTCCAAAGTAAATTTTCATCTTAAAAACATAATTAGATAGATTCTTTGGTATATATGTTATATTGCTGTTATGTCCGTTAAATATAGTATATAAGTACTCCTCAGTAAATCTGTTATATTTATTAATTTTTAAAGGGAAGAAAAATATATTAAAAACTTTTTCTTATGAAGCTTTATCACTCAATAGCTGCAAGTTTGGAAGTTATTTAAATACCTTAGGTACATTTCTTTTATTTTTTTTATTTTATTTTTTCTCATTTATTTTATTGCATTTTAGGTTTTGGGGTACATGTGAAGAACATGCAAAATTGTTGCATAGGAACACACGTGGCAGTGTGATTTGTTGCCTTCCTCCCCATCACCTACAT
>NW_016107318.1:8937762-9013432 GCF_001604975.1 Cebus imitator
CTGAACTTGCTTATCAGTTTCAGGAGGTTTGGGGCTGAGACGATGGGGTCTTCTAGATATACAATCATGTCGTCTGCAAATAGAGACAATTTGACTTCCTCCTTTCCTATTTGAAAGCCCTTTATTTCTTTTTCTTGCCTGATTGCTCTGGACATTTCTTTTATTTAAAAAAAATAAATGGAATGCTCTAGACTCATTGAGTAATTCATTTATAATTCATTTTTTGTTGTTATAAGTATTATGGAATTTCTATATTCCAAGCAATATGCTACCTTAAAAGATATGTAAAAATACAAGCTATGACCTTTGCCTTTGCCTGGAGCAGACATTTTAGCACAGTAGCTGATGATGGCTCCTAGTTCTAATTTTATTTTCAGATAACAGTCAATTTAGTTCATTCCCCTCATCATGACAAATGAAAGAATTTGGCAGAGACTCTGAGCTGGATCTTTACCCTGGCAGACATTCACAGAAAGTTAAGATGAATAGATAGAAGGAGATGACATATATGCAGAGGAAGTGAAAAGAAGAAAAGTTTCTGGTTTGATAACACTGACATAAGATAATAATCACATGTATGGAATATAATGTCTTTGTATTCTCACCTTGGGTAACAATAACATAATGATACTTGGATCCATAAGCATCATATTCCATTTCAGTGTATATACCAATTTCCAAACCTTTAACAGGAAATGCAAGCACACTGAGAATGTATAAAATGGTAAAGCTAAGGTTGAGTTCACAGTTTATGATATTGCAGGGAAACAAAATCTATGTGTAATATTAATAATTGCATTTGGACTTGCAAGCTCTATATTGTTTCTATTACAGAGGTAAAATGTTTTGAATCTTCATGGAGAACTTTACGATATATTCACAAGTGATAAATTTTACTTTTCTATTCTAAATGTTGAAATAAAAAGTGTTTTCCACAATTGAACTAATTTACACTCCCACCAACAGTGTAAAAGCTTTCCTATTTCTCCACATCCTCTCCAGCATCTGTTGTCTCCAGATTTTTTTAATGATCGCCATTCTAACTAGCATGAGATGGTATCTCAATGTAGTTTTGATTTGCATTTCTCTAATGACCAGTGATGATGAGCATTTTTTCCTATGTTTGTTGGACCTAGAAGTAGAAATTCCATTTGACCCAACAATCCCGTTACTGGGTATATATTCCAAAGGATTATAAATCATTCTACTATAAGGACACGTGCACACGAATGTTCATTGCAGCACTGTTTACAATAGTAAAGACATGAACCAACTCAAATGCCCATTGATGATAGTCTGAACAGGTAAAATGTGGCACATTTTCACCATGGAATATTATGCAGCCATCAAAAATGATGAGTTCGTGTCCTTTGTAGGGACATGGATGAACCTGGAAACCATAATTCTCAGCAAACTGACACAAGAACAGAAAATCAAACACCACATGTTGTCACTCATAGGTGGCTGTTGAACAATGAGAACACATGGACACAGGGAGGGGAGCACTACACACTGGGGTCTGTTGTGGAGAAATAGGGGAGGGACAGTGGGGAGTGGGGAGTTGGGGAGAGATAGCATGGGGAGAAATGCCAGATATAGGTGATGGGGAGGAAGGCAGCAAATCACACTGCCATGTGTGTAACTATGCAACAATCTTGCATGTTCTTAACATGTACCCCAAAACCTAAAATGCAATAAAAAATAAAATAAAATAAAAAGTGTTTACAAAGTTTCTAAATTGAGTTTTTAAATTTTACACAAGTTTATAATGTATGTATCAGAAATCTTCTAGCAGAATATAAAAATCAACCTAATTGAAACATAGATGTGGATGTTGCCAACATTTGTTTGAAAATTTACATGCCAACTTTTGATAAACTGAACTTAATGATCCATTTTCAGAGTTTGAAAGGATTGCTTTGCTCCATAGACATACGGATA
This sequence comes from Cebus imitator, assembly GCF_001604975.1. NCBI lineage: Eukaryota > Metazoa > Chordata > Mammalia > Primates > Cebidae > Cebus > Cebus imitator. The sequence goes on from NW_016107318.1 coordinate 8,939,704, forward strand.
AGCAACTTTACACTAAAAACGATCTGTGTTTCTGAGCAGGCTTGGTTTAGGTTTGAAGAAAACAAAACAGAGACACATACTCACACGTAAAATATGAATTGCGTTCAGAAATATTTGAGACACTGAAAATATTAAGTTTAGGTCTGACCTTTCTATTTTTTCCCTTTCTCCCCAATGCTCTAGGTGTGCCTCTAGATATGGAGCTAAAATTAACTGATATATTTTTCTTTAGTTTGGCCCCGTAAGTGTCTACTCAGTTGGCTTATGTCTGAGCTAATTGACAAGAGTGGCAATGTAAATGTTATACAAATTAATCCCCTCTGGGACTCCTATATCTAAGTCCAATTGATGCCTATGCAAACATAGCACTTTGCAATATTTCAAGTCATTTAATTTTGTGGTTTATGTAGACATTCAGTATTATTGACAATGATACAGTGGCCTGCTATGCTATCTATCTATGACATTCTTTGCTTTAAACACATCACTATGGCTGATAAGTTTGAAGCACCTGAAATGAAAGCAGATAATGCTGTGATGATAAAATTAAATCAAGGAAAATTTAAAGCTGTACTAACAGAATTCCCCAACACACAAACACACACTCTCTCACACAAAACACACACACACACACACACACACACACACACACACACACACACCAAGATATATAAAAATGTTCTCTGAAGGTATAACACAATCAGAAATAAAAATTCCCAGTGTCCATGACTGTTCAGATTCAAATGTTTATTTTTAAAATGTGACTATATTCAAGGTAGTTTATTCACATATTATATATTTTATCTCTCTATAATATAGCCTTTGCAATTACCTTAATTAAAATTTAGGACTCATCAATCTATTTCCAGAAGAATGCTCTGAAGATGTCAATGATTGCTTATTTTACTTCTCAGGCTATTATTTGGGATGATGGTCACATTGCCATTTCACACTGGAAGGCATTTTGTAAAGATAATTTACAAGATGTCTCTTTCTCTCATTATGTATTAAATTTCATCTTTATTTTTCAAGAATTGATTCATATATAGTAAAATGAATCTATTTTAAGTATAGTGTTTATTGAGTTTTGACCCACATGTATTGTAATAACCTAACCTGGGCTATCATAACTGACTTCATTTTAGCTATAAACTCCAACCTGACTTCCTCATCCTTACCACAGCCGCTTTGGGTGCATAACTGGGTCATGCTGCACCTAGAAGCACTGAAGCTTACTGTTCTTAACACCTGTAACCATTGTACTGCATCCTGCTTGGCATACCTCCCCCTTGCTATTGTAAGAAAAAAAGTTTCCCTTTGATCATTGTATAGAAGGAGACTGATCACCCCCCTTCTTGGTAATTGTATGGAAACCACCTTTGCCCACAGCCCCTTCCTCTAACCTGCATTTCTGCTTCTGTAAAATTTCACTTCAGCTAGGTACTCCCCTCCCGTACCTAAATCACAGTATAAAAATGAATCAGGCCTCTTTCCCAGGGCCGAGAGAATTTTGAGCGTTGGCTATCTGTCAGTCACTGGCTAATTAATAAAGGACTCTTAATTTGGAACTCAGAGCATGGCAAGTTCCTTCTAACGTGCTCAGTTACAGCAATATGCATAGCTGTGTAAATATCATCATAATAAAAAATATTCTATAATACAGTAAAGATTCTTCATACGGCTTTGCAATCTTCTAATATATCCTTAGCCTTGCCAAACATTGACTTTATTTTTGTCCATATAAATTACTTTTGCTTAATCTAGAATTTCATATAAATGGAACTATACAAATTTTAATCTAGGGGCTCTTTCAGATTGGCTTTTTTTTTCACTAAAAATGTTTTGAGATTCAACTTTGGTTTATTTATCAGTAGTTTGTTCAATCTAGTTAATTTTTTTAATTTCAGATAATGTATTTTTTATCCTTAGCAACTCCATTTTTATGTCTTTCATGTGTCTTGTTATTATGCTTTTCTTTTTCTTTACATTTTAAAGAACATATGTAATGGCATATTTAAAGTTCTTGATTGTTCATTCCATCATCTCTTTCATTTCTAACACTTCCTACTAAATGTTTATTTTTCCCCTAGTTATGAGAGGTATTTTTGTGCTTTTTCACACACTGATTAATTTTTGATTGTGTGATTGACATTGTGATTATTGCATTCTTTGTATTCTGATTATGTTGTCTTCCTTGAAACAGTGTTTTGTTTGATAGGCAGCAAATTTACTATTGAATCTGATTTTCCTTTCACAGCTTAATTTTGATCTTTGGGAACATCTAAGTAACCTTTACTCCAGGGTTAGTGTAGCTATACTACCAAAGATGGGGTTACTCAACCTCAGTAATTTTCAGATTGGACCCAAATATCTCTTTGTTGTAAGAGGCTGTACTGTGCATTGCATTTACTGATATTTAGTGACATCTCTATCCTCTCTCCATGAGTTGCCAGTAGCATGCCCTATAATTGTGAAAACCAAAACTGTCTTTAACAACCCTAAAGGGCAATATTACCTCTAATTGAAAATCTCTGTACTCTGAAATTTCCAACAAATGCATCAAACATTCAATGAGAACTCTACTCTGACCAGTCAGAACTCAAATGTGTGAACTCTCAAGATTTTTTATCTCTCAGTTTCCCAGTAGTTTGTCTTTCTTCTAGAAATGTTCCTTGCCAATCTTTGTGATATTCTACCTTGTAAGTGTATAGTTTAGTATTTGGGCAAAACACCTAAGAAAACTCATATACATGTTTCTGGGGCTCTTTTTCTACATAGTTCATTTATCTCTCACCATCTGTTCCAGAAATCCCAGCCACATCAATCTCCCCAAACTAATCTCTTTTATCTCAACTCTGTGTGACTAGTATCCCATTCATGAGGTTCTCTGTTGACTGGAGGTGGAAAGCCAGAGATATCATTTATTTCTCTTGTTTTTCTTCTCTAAGGATCATATCCCTATACTGCCTGTTGTACAATTTCTGAAAGAGTGGTTTTACATAGTTTGTTCCATTTTCTCTTGTTTGTATCAGGAGAGCAAGTTCAGTTAGAGTTATCTTTTGATGGCCAGAGTAGAAACAGAGTGGCAAAAACTCTAGACTGCTGGGTAATGTTTGATCACACTTCTACCCTCATGAGTTGAGTTGAATCTTCACATATAACCAAATGTGCTTGTTCCCAAGCATGTTTATGAAGCACATATTTGTTAATGTAACATCAGATTTTAATTATATAAGGTATTATAAAAATTGCTCTTTATGAAATCCAAGTTAAATGTTTTTAAAGTTTAGATAAAAATAAATATTAATGACTAAAGTAAATATTGTTTCATTATAGGCAAAACAATTTTCAAAGAATAGGCAAATGTAAAGAGACTGGATGATTTTAATTGATGTTTCCTTAAAAGTATCTTCTATACCAAATTTAAAATTATAATTAATAGAATTTTACTGTTTTTTATTCTATAAACACTAAGTAAAACTGCAGTTAGGTTTCTAAAAGGAAAGCTTTTTCCTATGTTAAAATATCTAAAAAATAAACATACATTTACAAATTATAATTAAAACAATGTTATTGTCACAGATAGGCAGAGTAAATGGCCAAACAGAACCCAGCAATTGTTCCCCCGACAGGAACTCCAAATTATACAACCATCAACACAAGAAAGCATCTCCACAGGAAGCATAAATCAGGTACTTGGTTTTGACATCCTGTCACTAAAAGAGGCACTTAAGAGGGTTGAAAAAACAGTCTTAAATTGCCTACACCACAATTCTCCATCTCCTGGCAGTACAGCATGGTTTATAATGAGAATTTGTGTGTGTGAGGTACAGCAAAGTACCTGTGGGATTTTGCATTGGAACAAAGTGCTGTTCTGTCACAGTAGAAAATCACACCAGACAGAATTCAGCCAGTGCCATGGAGGGAGCATTAAGACCAGCTGTAGCCAGAGGGGCATTGTCTATCCCAGTGGTGAGAACCTGAGTTCCAGCTAGCCCCACCAACATGGGCTATAGTGCTCCAGGGCCTTAAATAAACTTTAAAGAGAGCCAGGCCACAGGGACTGCAATTTCTGAGCAAGTCTTGGTGCTGTTCTGAGCTCAGAGCCAGCGAACTTGGAGGGCCTGTGACCCAATGAAACACCTGGGAAGGCAAAGGAGTACTTCCATCACCCCTCCACTAACCCAAGGCACCATAGCTCACAGCTCTGGGAGAGACTCCTTGTACTCGAGGAGAAGAGAGGGGAAAGTGAAGAGAACTTTGTCATGCACCTTAGGTACTCACTCAACCACAGTAAAATAAAGCACCAAGCAGAGTCTTAAAGTCCCCATTCCAGGCCATAGCTCTAAGATGACATATTTAGACCCACACTGGCCAGGAGCAAAGCTGCTGCCCTGAAGGGGAGGACTTAGTTCTGGCAGAATTCATGACCTGCTGACTAAAGAGACTTTGGGCTTTGAATAAACATCTGCAGTAGCCAGGCAGTAGTTAGCAGGGTACTTGGGAAAGATCCAATACTATATGGGCTTCAGGTATTACCCAGCACATTTCCAGCTATGGTAGTCATGGCGAGACACTTTTTCTGCTTGTGTAAAGGAGAGGAAAGAGTAAAAAGAACTTTGTCTTGCAACTTGGGTACCAGCTCAGCCACAGGAAAAAAAAAAAAAAGGCACCAGGAAGATTCTCAACGTTCTTAATCCTAGGCATTATCTCCTGGTTGGCATGTCTAGACATGTCCTGGGCCAGAAGGGTACCTGCTCCCTCAAAGAGAGAGACCAAGTCCTGACAGGATTTATCACCCACCGAGTAAAGGGCTTTAGGACCTTGAATAAACATCATTGGTAACCAGAAAATAGTTGTCACAGGCCTTAGGCAACACCCAGTATTCTCCTGGCTTCAGATGTGATCCAGCACAGTCTATGAGGCGGTGACCATGGGAGTGGTTGTTACACATCTCCACCAACTTCAGGCAGCTCAGCATGGATGGAGAGACTCCGTTTGTTTAGGGGAAAGTAAGAGAAGAGAACAAGAGACTCTGATTGGTAAGCTAGAGAATTCTTCTAGCTCTTACCCAAGATAAACAAGGTGGTAATTTGGTCTGCCAGAGTCACAGTGTTACTGGACTTGGGTGGCCCCTAATGCACATACAGCTGTAGTTACCAAAGGCTTAGATCACAACATTAAATTTCCTTTGAATATGTGGAACACCTTCTCAGGAAGGACAGGTGCAAATAAGCCTAGACTGCAAAGATTAGATACGTAATCTACAAGCATTAAGAACATCAAGGAAAATATGACCTCACCAAACAAACTAAATAAGCCACCAGAAACCAACTCTGGAATGACAGAGATATGTTACCTTCCAGGCAGAGAACTCAAAATAGCTGTTTAGAAAAACCTTAATGAAATTTAAGTGAACATAAGATGGAATTCAGAATCCTATCAGATAAATTTAACAATCCTATCAGATGAATCCTATCAGATAAATAATTAAAACCAATCAAGTAGAAATTCTGGAGCTAGAAACTTTAATGAACAAACTAAATAATGTATCAGAGTTCCTCAACAGCAGCATTAATCAAACTGAAGAAATAATTCATGAACTTGAAGACAGGCTATATGGAAATACACAGTCAGAGGAGTTAAAAACACAAAGAATGAAAATGAAGAAACAAATCTACCAGATGTGGAAAATATCCTCAAAAGGGCAAATATAAGAGTTATTAACCTTAACAAGGAGGTAGACTGAGAGATTAACCTTAAAGAGAGGGAGAGAGAGAGGGGGAGAGAGAAAGAGAGAGAGAGAGAGAGAGAGAGAGAGAGAGGTTAGGGTAGAAAATATATTCAAAAGGATAATAACAGAGAATTTTCCAAACTTAAAGATTTCAATATTCAAGTACAAGAAAGCAATAGAACACCAAGTAGAGTTAACCCAAATAAGACTGCCTCAAGATATTTGATAATCAGAGTCCTAAAGTTCAATGATAAAAAGAAAAAAAGAATCCTAAAGCAGCAAGAGAAAATAAAAATAAAACATAAAAAGGAGCTTCAATATACCTGGCAGGAAATTTCTTAGTGGACACCTTATAGTCCAGGAGACAGTAGCATAGCATGGCATGTTTAAATCCTAAAGAAAAATATGTTATCCTAGGATATTATATCCAGTGAACATATTCTTCAAACATGAAGGAAAAATAAAGACTTTTTCAGACAAACAAAAGCTGAAGAATTACAGGAACATCAGACCTACCTTATGAGAAATGCTAAAAAGTGTTCTTCAAGCTGAAAGAAAAGAATGTTAATAAGAAATAAGAAATCATCAGAAGGCATGCAACTCACTAATTACAGTAACTACATAGACAAGTCCAGATTATTATACAGTGTGACTGTGGTGTGTGACTCCTCACGTCTTGAGTAGGAAAACTAAAAGATGAAGTTATCAAAAGTAATAACTACAACAACTTTTAAAACAATAAACTGTATAATAAATAGAAACAACAAAAAGTCAAGAAGTGGGAGGAAGAAGTTAAAATGTAGAGTTTTTGTCAGTTTTATCTTTGCTTATTTGTTTATTAGTCTATATAATCCACATTAAGCCAATATCAGTTTAAAACAATGGGTTATAGGATGTTGTTCACAAAGATCATGATAACCTCAAATCAAAAAACAACAGATGTACAAAAAATAGAAAGCAAAAATTGAAACATACCAGAATTTTAAAATAAATTTAAAAATTTCTTGAAATAAATGAAAATGGAGTTAGGATGATGTTGGTCTCATAACTCAACAAGAAAAGAAAACTTTAGGCCAATATCAATGATGAACATAGGTGCAAAAATCTTCAATAAAACACTGGCAAACTGACTGCAACAGCACATCAAAAAGCTTATCCATCCTGATCAAGTAGGCTTCATCCTGGGGATGCAAAGCTGATTCAACATTCACAAGTCTATAAACATAATCCACCAAATAAACAGAACCAAAGACAAAAACCACATGATTATCTCAATAGATGCAGAGAAGGCCTTTGACAAAATTCAACAGCCCTTTATGCTAAAAACTCTCAATAAACTAGGTACCAATAGAATGTATCTCAAAATAATAAAAGCTGTTTATGACAAACCCACAGCCAATATCATACTGAATGGGCAAAAACTGCAAGCATTCCCTTTGAAATCTGGCACTAGACAAGGATGCCCTCTCTCACCACTCCTATTCAATATAGTATTGAAAGTTCTAGCCAGAGCAATCAGGCAAGAAAAAGAAATAAAGGGTATTCAATTGTGAAAGGAAGATGTCAAATTGTTTCTGTTTGCAGAAGACATGATTGTATATTTAGAAGACCCCATCATCTCAGCCCCAAATCTCCTTAAACTGATAAGCAACTTCAGCAAAGTCTCGGGATACATAATTAATGTGCAGAAATCACAAGCATTCCTATACATAAATAATAGACAAACAGGGTGCCAAATTAAGAGTGAACTCCCATTCGCAATTGCTAAATAGAGAATAAAATACCTAGGAATACAACTAACAAAGGATGTAAAAGACCTCTTCAAGGAGAACTATGAACCACTGTTCAGGGAAATAAGAAAGGACACAAACAGATGTAAAAACATTCCATGTTCACGGTTAGGAAGAATCAATATTGTGAAAATGGCCATGCTGCCCAAAGTAATTTATAGATTCAAAGCCATCCCCATCAAGCTACCTATGACCCTCTTCACAGAACTGGAAAAAAAAACTCCTTACTTCATATGAAACCAAAAGAGATCCCACAGAGCCAAGACAATCCTAAGCAAAAAGAACAAAGCTAGAGGCATCATGCTACCTGACTTCAAACTATACTACAAGGCTACAGTAATCAAAACAGCATTGTACTGGTATCCAAACAGAGACATAGACCAATGGAACAGAATAGAGGCCTCAGAAGTAACAAAAGCCAAAATAGACAAATGGGAACTAATTACACTCCAGAGTTCTGTACAGCAAAAGAAACAATCTTTAGAGTGAAACAGCAACCAACAGAATGGTGGAGGGCAGATGGGAGCCAGTGCATCACATTGCTGGAGTGGTAACAAGACAGCAGGCAGAGGAATGTTTCTGACTATTTAACAACCAGACCTAATATGAACTAACTGAGCAAGAACTCATTTATTACCAAGTGGATGTTGCTAAACCATTTATGACTAATCCATCCTCCTAATCAAGTCACCTCCAAATAGGTCCCACTTCCAACATTGATAATTACATTTCAACATGATAGTTCAAGAGGAAAGACATCTAAACTGTTCTTTCTAAACTTCAGAAGGGAAGAAGTCAAATTATTCTTGTTTGCAGATGATGTTATTTTATATTTGGAAACACTAAAAGACTCCACCAAAAACCTATTCATCTGATACAAGAATTCAGTATAGTTGCAGGCTACAAAATCAACATACAAAAATCAGTAGAATTTCTTCATGCCAACAGTGAACAATATAGAAAAGAAATCAATACCATAATCTCATTTATAATAGCTACAAATAAAATTAAATATCTAAGAATAAACTTAACCAATGAGGTGAAAGCCCTCCACGATGAAAACAATGCCATTGATGCAAGAAATCAAAGAGGACAGGGGGAAAAAAAAAAAATGAAGGAAGGATATCCCATGTTCATGGATTGTTAAAATGTCTGTAGTACCCAAAGCAATCTAAAATGTCTATAATACCCAAAGCAAAGAATCCAGAAATTAATCAGTATATCTACAGTGAACTCACTTACAACAAAGTTTCTAGTAATTTACATTCAGAAAAGAACAGTCTCTTCAATAAATGGTACTCAGCAAACTGAATATCTCAGCACAAGAATAAAACTAGAACACTGTTTCTCATGATATACCAAAATTAAATCAATTCAAATGGATTAAAGACTTCAATATAAGATCTCAAACAATGAAACAACTAAAAGAAAACATTAGGGAAATACTTCAAGATACTGGTTTGGGAAAAGATTTATCGACTAATATCTCAAGGCAAAGGCACCTAAAGCAAAAGTGTACAAATAGGATCACATCAAGCTTAAAATCTTCTACACAGCAAAGAAAATAACAAAGTAAAGAGACAACCCAGAGAATGGGAAAAAATATTTGCAAACTACCTATCTGACAAAGAATTACTAACGAAAATATATAAGGAGCTCAAACAATTCAATAAAAAATCTAATAAACTGAATAAAAAATGAACACAAAAATCCAAATAGATATTTCTCAAAAGATGTACAAATGGTAAGCTGAAATATCTCAACATAATTGATTAACAGAGAAATGAAATTAAAACTGCAATTATATATCACTTCACTCCAGTTAAAATGGTTCTTATCCAAAAGATAGGCAACAATGGATGCTGGTGAGGATATGGAGAAAAGGGTACCCTCCTTCACTGTTTGTGGGAATATAAATTAGTACAGACACTATGGCCTGAGTATGTTGGATCCTCAAACAACTAAAAATAGAACTACCATGAGATCTAACAATATCGTTGCTAAATATATATCCGAAAGAAAGGGAATTCGTATATTGAAGAGATATCTGCACTCATGTTTATTGCAATACAATTATCAATAGCCAAGATTTGAAAACAATCTAAGATTCCATCAATAGACCAATGGATAAAGAAAATGTAGTACATATACAATTCTGACACAAAAAATAATGGAATCCTGTCATTTGCAATAACATGGGTAAAACTGGAGGACACTGAAATAAGTAAGGCATAAAAAGACAAATTTCATGTTCTCACTCATTTGTGGGAGCTAAAAATTAAAACAATCTTGTGGAGAGAGAAAATAGAATGATGGTTATCAGAGACCGGGAAGGGAAATGGGAGGGGATGGAAAATGGGAATGGTTAGTGGGTACAAACATATAGTAAGAGAATGACTAAGATCTAGTATCTTATAGCACAACATGGTGACTATGTTCAGCAAAAATGTGCTACACATTTTAGAATAACTGGAATAACTGAGAGAGTACAATTGAAATGTTTGTAACACAAAGAAATAGTAAATTATTGAGGTAATGGATACACCATTACCTTGATGTAATTATTATGCATTATATATCTGTATCAAAATATTAAATATTTTATGTACATAGTAAAAGTACACACATACTATGTACCCATAAAAATTAAGCAAATCAAAACCACATTGAGATATGATCTCATGCCAGTTAGAATGATGATCATTAAAAAGTCAGGAAACAACAGATGCTGGATAGGATGTGGAGAAATAGGAATGTTTTCACAGTGTTGGTGGGAGTGTAAATTTTTTCAGCTATTGTGGAAGACAGTGTGGAAATTTCTCAAAAATCTAGAACTAGAAATACTATTAGGCCCAGCAATTGTATTACTGGGCATATACCAAAAGGATTATAAATCATTCTACTATAAATACACATGCACATCTATGTTTATTGCAGCACTGTTCACAATAACAAAGACTTGGAACCAACCCAATGCCTATCAATGATAGACTGGGTAAAGAAAACGTGCCACATATACACCATGGAATACTATACAGCCATAAAAAAGGATGAATTTGTGTCCTTTGCAAGGACATGGATAAAGTTGGAAACCATCATTCTCAGCAAACTAACACAAGAACAGAAAAACAAACACTGCATGTTCTCACTCATAAGTGGGAGTTGAACAATGAAAACACATGGACACAGGGTGGGGAACATCACACAACTGTGCCTGTCAGGGCGGGAGGGGGGACTAGGGGAGGGATAGCATTAGAAGAAATGCCCAATATAGAGGATGGGTTCATGAGTGCAGCAAACCCACCATGATGCGTACATACCTATGTAACAAACCTGCACATTCTGCACATGTACCCCAGAACTTTAAGTATAATTTAAAAAAAGAAAAAAATTAAGAATTAAGTTACATGTTATTTTAAATATTCAAAATTTTAATGAATTCCTATATAAGTAACTAATTTGTACAACAAACTACTTCCTTTTATGATGTTGAGATGTGTTATGTTTCACATTCTTAAGATTAACAAAATAGTTAACAATTAATATTTATTAAGAACCTGTTGGGTACCTAGCAAGTTACAAAGACCTGAAGATTGAATGGTAAAAAATGTTTGGCTTATGTTCTAGTGATGTTGATAGGCAATAAGCAAGGTCAATAATTATAATTATATATGTATAGTTGTCTTATAAAGGAGTCAGAGATATCCTGTGTGTATTTGTCCCTAGTCTGTTAATTTTTTCCCTGAAGGCTGAGACTCATTAGCTTAAAATGCTGCTGGCACAAAACTAAAATATTTAGAGATCTACTTATTTTAAAAACTGCCCAAACAACAAGGATGGATAAGATAGAGCCCTAGAGATATTAGGCCTTGAGCTGCTATGGAGCACTCTGATCCAGATATTCTTTCTAGTTCTACTGGATTTCATCTAGACAAATGAATCCTCTCTCTGCTTAACCCTTTTCTCTCTCACGAGTTCTCTTGCATTCATCCCTTTCTGAGTAGTGGCTCCAGCTTTGGAGCCTGAAAAGATTCCTGTGTGGGGGACTTTCTCTCTCATGCAACCCTCTCCAACAGCAACTCAAATAAATATTGTTTGTTAATGCCTGTTGGGGTCACATATTTTTCCTCAATCAGCCTTAAATATTTCAAACCCCCAGAAATTGTAGATGGTGGAGATTATTGATAAGAAAAAAATGCAAATAGGCAGAATATAAAATAAGAGACTATATCTATTTTAAATATAATAACAAATCACATTATCACTGAGGTCGTGTCTGTTGAGTAAGGCCATAAAAATTAGTGTGAGTTGGTCACACATACTATTTATCTGTTTATTTATTGTCTTTCTAATTAAAATTAATATGTCATAGAAATGCATTCTATGTATTTTGTTCACTATTAATATACATTACTTAAAAAACACATAGAACCTGGTAGAAAATAAATATACAACTAAGGAAATAGTCTTCCAAAGGGTGAGATTATTTGTATACGAAAACTACCAGAAAAAAAAATGACCACATCAATTTTCAAGCTGTCCTATAAACCTCAACCCATTCTTTTGACTTGGGGATTAGTTCATTTACATGTTGTAGTGATGTACAGGGTGGAGTAGGGATTTATATCTTTTCCCTTCCACTGGCTTGCTGTGTAAAAATGATTGTGAATGTTTCTGAAGCTTCTTATATTCCTCATCCTTAAAACAAGATAATAGCAGAACATTCCTATATCATTTTGCTAAAAATAAAATTACATAAGTCAGGTAAAGCATTTAATGTAGGCTCAGAAACTCAGCAAATGTTCAATTAACATTAGCTAAATCAATCAAACAATAATAATTGAACCAGCATTTATTAAGTGCCTTCCATCTGACAAACAATATTAAACAATATTCTTGATGTGAGTACTACATAGCTGATAAAACTCATACTTGTGTGAAGAAACTCATAGACCTTAATGGATTGTGGACATAACAAAAATATAAATTCGATCAAGATATGGTGAATACTTCAATGGTTATTGCAGTAACTAATACAAGAACATAGAAAATAGAAATATTTGGCATACACAGCTTCATATCTTTTCTGAGAAAACTTTTTTTCTAAATCAATTTACTCCTTGCCTAAATTGTTAGGTATTATTTTTCTGAGTTAATCATCATGTTTACACTGTCTACTTTTAAACCATTAGTTATTTTGGGTTTTATGTTTCAGTCTTTAACCCATCTTTAGTTAATTTTTGTATATGGTGTAAGAAAGAGGTCCAGCTTCAATTTTCTGCATATGGCTAGCCAGTTATATCAGCATCATTTATTGAATAGACAATCCTTTCCCCATTGCTTGTTTTTGTCTGGTTTTTTGAAGATCAGATACTTGCAGGTGTGTGGTCTTATTTCTGCATTCTCTGATCTGCTCCATTGGTCTATATGTCTGTTCTTGTATGAGTGCCATACTGTTTGGGTTACTATAGGCCTAAAGAATAGTTTGAAGTCTGGTAGCATGATACTTCCAGCTTTGTTCTTTTTGCTTAGGATGGCATTGGCTATTCAGGTTCTTTTGGGGTTCCATATGAATTTTAAAATAATTTTCTGCAGTACTATGAAGAATGTCAATGGTAGTTTTTAATGGGAATAGCATTGAATCTATAAACTGCTTTAGGAAATATGGCCATTTTTAAATAATGTTGATCCTTCCTATCCATGAGCATGAAATGTTTTTTGATTTATTTGTGTCATTTCTGATATCTTGAGGTAGTGTTTTATAGTTCTCCTTGTAGAAATATTTGACCTCTCTTGTTAGCTATATTGGTAGATATTTTATTCTCTTTGTGGCAGTTATGAATGAGAGTTTGTTCATGATTTGGCTCTCAGCTTGACTGTTGATATATAGGAATGCTAGCGATTTTAAATGTAAACCCTAAAAATATAAAAACCCTGGAAGACAAGCTAGGCAATACCATTTAGGACATAGGCACAAGCAAATATTTTATGATGAAGATGCCAAAAGCAGTTGCAACAAAAATAAAAATTGATAAATAGATTTAATTAAACTAAAGAGTTTCTGAACAACAAAAGAAACTATCAACAGTGTAAACAGACCATGGGCAAAGGACATGAACAGGCATACATGCCAACAATCATATATTTAAAAAGGTCAGCATCACTGATCGTTAGAGAAAGAAATCAAAACTATAATGAACTACCATCTCACACCAGTCACAATGGATATTACTAAATGTTAAAAATCACATGCTGTCAAGGTTGTGTAGAAAAAGGAATGATGCTTATTCACTGTTGGTGGATTGTAAATTTGTTCACCCACTGTGGAAGACAGTGTGGCAATTTCTCAAAGACCTAAAGGAAAAAATACCATTTAACCTGGCAGTGCATTACTGGATACATAGCCTCCAACATATAAATCATTATATTATGAAGATGAATGCATGCATATATTCATTGAAACACTATTCACAATAGCAAAAATATGAAATCAACGTGGATGAAGAAAATATGGTACATACACACCATCATGTCTTTGCAAGGACATGGATGGAGCTGGAAGTGATCATCCTCAGCAAGCTAAGGCAGAAAGAGAAAAACAGACACCGCATGTTCTCACTTATAAGTGGGAGCTAAAGGATGAGAACACATGGACACATAGAGGGGGACAGCATACACTGGGGCCTATCAGAGTGTGAAGAGTAAAAGTTGGGAAAGGATCATAACAAGTAACTAATGGGTACTAGGCTTAATACCTGGGTGTTGAAATAATCTGTACAATGAACCCTCATGACACATGTCTACCTATATAACAAATCAGCATATGTGCCCCTGAACTTAAAATACAAGTTGTTTTAAGTAATTACAGGATATTTAAAAAATTACAAACAAATTAAAAATAAACTGTTAATCATGTCAAAATATTAACATTTGAATATTAACTGTATCCAAAAATTGACTATTTAGAGTCATTCTTGATGCATCTCTTTCTTTACAAAACATATCTATATCATATCAGGAAATCATTTGAGCCATACTTTCATTTCATGTTTAAAATATTCACCCTTATATCATCTTCAATACTATCATTCTCTTCTGAACCACCATCATCTCAAGTACAGATTACTGCAATGGTTTTTCAACTAGATTCTCTAATTCTAACCTTATATTTTTATCATAGCCATTACTTCTGCCTGTAATGGTCTTTCTCCAGATACTAAACATGACTCACTTATTCCATTTCACCATCTCTGGAGGGTACTAATCATCCACTTAAAATACCAGTTTTCTCCTTTTACTACGTTGGGTATCTTATATCTCCTTATCCTGCCCTCTTTCTCTATTACACTTACTACTCTGACATGCCATATATTATACTAATATATTATGTTTATTGCTTATTTTATACTTCCTACTATAATAAAATCTTCATAAAGCCAGCAATTTCTTTTTCTTTCTTGTTTTCTCTTATTTTTTACTGATATATCACAAGTAGTAGCATGATACGTTAATGTTGTGTGTGTGTATGTGTATGTGTATACACACATATATGAATGGCTGACTAACTGAAACAAAAAAGCCAGTCTACACTTCATCCATAGTAGAAACAAAATAAATATCTGTTAAAATAAATGATGCTTTTTGAAAGTAGCCCCTGTGGGTACAAAAAACTTCGTGTAGTTGAAATCTGTATGTTTCTAAGACAGAACTTTCTAAGCAATGTCTTTATTTATTCCTAATGCTGGCACATCAAAATTGTTCCAGAAATTACACATATATAAAAAATTTCTACATTATATATACAAGCTGGTACTACCCAAAATAAACAGACATTTTGTCAAATTATTAAGTGTTATAATCAAAATATCGAGGCCAGCCTCAATTACTGAAAATCCAGAAAGTCGTTAGCAAACTAGACCATCACCTGCTTTTGTAAATGAAGTTTTATTGAACAAAGTCACACTCATTTATTTATGTTGTCAATGACTGCTTTGATTCTACATTGCAGAGGTGAGTAGTTGCTACAGAGATTGTATAAAATGAGCCTAAAATACCACCTTGCATTCGAGAAAATGTTTGCTGATTTTCGGTAGGATATATTGGCAATAACAACAAAACAAGCTCTGAATCATTTTCGGAAAATAATAAATAACATTGTAAGAATTTTGTATTTAATTTATTAGAATTTCTTTTGAATGTCCTGTACATAGGCAATGGGATATTTTACCCCATGTTAAATTTTGTCAGTTTTGGTACAGTTTACATAAAACAAAAGTAATCAATTTTAAATGTACAATTTGTTGAGTTTTGACAAATATATACAGTTGACTAATTAATGCCACAATCATGATATGGAAAATTTTTATCACCCAGTGCTAAAAGTTTCCATATGGAAATTTGTAGAAAATTATCTCCCTCCACTTTCTGACTTCCGGCAACTTCATATGTAATTTCTGTAATAATGGGTTTGTATTTTTTTTTATGTTATACAGATGAAATCATAAAGTTTGTAGTCTTCTGTGACTAGATTCTTTCACTTTTGAGATTAATTCATGTGGTTGCCTCAATCAGTGGTTCATTCCTTTCTATCGCTTACAGTACTCCTTTATATGGTTATATCACAATTTTCTTATGCATTCACCAGTTGATAGACATTTGGGTTATTTCTAGTTTCAGCTAATATGAATAAATCTTCAGTGAATATTTGCATAAAATTCCTTGTGTGAATGTATCTCTTGGGCTTGAGAATGGAATTGCTAGGGAATACGGTATATTTAATTTTAAAAGAGACTGCCAGCCTCTCTTCCAAAGTCACTGTTCCATTTTGCATTCCCACAGCAAAATATGAAAAACTCTAGTTGTATAGCAACCTCCAAACATTAGAAGTGTCAGTCTTTTTAATTTTAGGCATTATTTAGTAGTGTACAGGTGTCTTATTGTGCTCATAATTCACATTTCCCAAGGATTAATAATGTCTATCATTATCATTTACAACCCATTTATATTTTTCAGTGAAACGCTGTTCAAAACTTTGGACTATTTTTTAAAACAAAGTCGCTTGTCTTTATATTATTATCTTGTAATGCTTATATATGCTAGGTACTAATTCTTTAGAGGATATACGTTTGACAAACAAATAGCCTTCAGTCTATAGTCGACTTTTGATTTTCTTAATCATATGAACTGAAGAGACAATATTTTTAACTTGGAAAAGTTCAAGTTTCCCAATTTTTCTTTATAACTTACATCTTCTGTGTCCTATTAAATAAAGCATTAACGAAACCAAGATCATTAAGATTACCTACAATATTTTTTCTAGAGGTTTTACATTTCTAACACCTACATTTCAGTCTAGTGTGCAGCTCAAGTTATTATAAATGAGATGAAGTTTTTGTCAAAGTTCACTCTATTGCACGTAAACATCTGTTTTACCAGCACCAGTTTTTGACACTGCATATTCTCACTTAACTTTAGTCATTAGTGGAGTAGTGTACAGGTGTCATATTGTGCCCATAATTTGAAATTTCTCATGAATTAATAATGTCTGTCATTATCATTTGCACCCCATTTATCTTTCTTGGTGAAACTATGTTCAAATCTTTGGGCCATTTTTTGTTAAATAAAGTTGCTTGTCTTTATATTATTAAATTGTAATGGTTATATATCTAGGTACTAGCTAGGGAGCTTAATGATAAGAACTTATTAACTCGAAGAAGGGAATAACAGACATTGGGGTCTACTTGAGGGTTTGAGAAGAGGGAGTGGAGTGGAAAAGATAACTATTAGGTATTGGGCTTAATACCTGAGTGATAAAATAATACATACAACAAACCCTCAAGGCACGTGTTTCCCTATGTAACAAGCCTTCACATGTACCCTGAAACCTAAAAGCGTTTTTTAAAATAGAAATTGCTGGACTTTATTTGCTAAAATTTAATTAATTTTTAAAAAACTTTGTTAATGTGAGTTATTGGTGTGTTGTTTCTTTTAATATCTTTGTCTTATTTTGGTATCAGATTAATGTTTGATTAGAATGACTTGCTTTAACTGACTTTCATTCTCTTCTACTATAGAATTTTTACTTTTTTGTTTATATATTTGTGATATATATATGTTATAATTACTATAATTCACTAGGAATGTCATGTGATCTTTAGGGCTCCATTGCCTTTAAACTATGAATTTAATATATTTAATAGATACAAGATTATTTATAACATCTACTTAACCAAAATTGTTGGATTTATTGAAAGAAAGATGTTTTTGATACTTCTTTATTATCCATTTAAAATATATCTATTTTATTTTATTATCATTTAAAATATATCTATAGTATATTTTAGCATATTTGTAGAAGTGTCACCTCTAATTGTCATCAAATTACACTGGTAATTTTTGTTTTCTCTTTTTTCCTGAGAATTTTGGTTTGACAATATAACCATATTTCTTTCTATATTATCTTTGGTTCTCATTGATTTCTTACTGTTGTTTTCTATAGTCTCATATTAATTTTCACTCATATTTATTACTTCCTTTAATTAATTTGGTTATGTGTTGGTCTTTTTTGTTTCTTAGGGTAGGTGAAGATCATTGATAAGAAAACTATTCATATTTCAAATAGTTTGTAATGCTATAAAATTTCCTAAAAGTACCATTTTGCCTCCACCCAATAACAATGCACTGCATTTTCATATTCTTTAAGCAATAATATTTTTTGCTTTCTTTTCTGATTTTTGTGACCTATAGATTAGTTTGAAATAGTCTATATTAATTAAGAATTGTCTTATGGTCTTCAACATTATTCATTTTAGTAATTCTTCATGTGCACTAGAAGAGAATATGTCTTTTGCTAGGGCTATATGAAGTATTTTATAAATATCATTAAAATGAAGATGATTGCTAGTGCTATAAAATATTTCCATATCTATATTAATGTCTTGTCAATTTATCATACTAGTTATTGAGATAAAAGTTTTGAAATATTTAGCTACAATTGTAGATTTCCTATTCCTTGTTATATTTCTATAAGTTTTCTTGTACACAGATGTTTTGTTATATGCTTAAGATTGTTGCATCCTCTATACAAATTGACCTCTTTATAAATCATGCTTTTCCCTGGCATTTTCTCTTTCTTCAAAAGGAACTTTTAAAAATAATTTTTATGATATTAATATATCCACTCCAGCTTATTTTATAATAGCATTTGTGTGGTATATTTCTTTTTACTATAAATCCACTCATGTTTTTATATTTTAAGTGTTTCTGATTGATAGCAGAAGAGTTGGGCATTGCTTTTTCATCGAATTTGGCAAACTATGCCATTTGTTTAGGTTTTTAGCACATTTGCATCTAACGTTATTATTTATACAATTGTATTTAAATATACCATTTTGCTATTTGTTTTCTATTGGTACCATTAAATTTTGGGGTTTTTTCTTTTTTTATCTTTTTTTGGTTGAGTAAATTTTAGAATTTACTTTCATCTTCAATATTGGTTTATAAGCTGTAGTATTTTTGTTTTACAAATGGTTGCTTTAAAATTTAAAATATGTATTTTTACTCATTATAGTCAAACAATATTATAGGACTTTATGTGCGATATAAAACCCCTATAACATATATTTCCATGCCCCCCACTCGACAGCATGTATGTTATTGCTGTTATTTAAATTCCACCTATTTTTAAAAATGTGTAATATGTCATTATCTTTTCTTTAACATTAGCTCTTAAATTGATTTTGATGAGATAAAAATGTCTTTTATATTTACCCATGTATTTACTTTTTCTCATCCTCATCAATTGTTTATATAAATTCAAATATCCATCTGTTATAATTTTTCTGCTTGAAGGACTTCATTATTATATTTCTCTTACTCTTTTTGTCAATTACCTCAGCTTTTGTTGTTCTGAAAGAAAACAAGTTATTTCTACTTCAATTTTGAAAAATGTATTTGCTACTTCACTTTAAACAAATTTTGTATTACATGGATTTACAGATACTTGATTATAATGTATGTTGATGTGATTTTCTTCATATTTGCTTTGCTTGTATCTTATTTTTTTCTGCTTATCTTGTCTTTTTCTCTTATATGAGACTCCAATTATACATATATTAAGTTGATTGATAATGCCCTATAGCACAATGAAGCTTTTCTCGTGTCTTTAAAAGTTTGTTTTTGATATATTCTATTGCTGAAGGTTCAAGTACACTAATATTTTCTTGTGTGGCTTCTAATCTGCTGTAAATTTTCTATTTTTCATTTTAAATCTGTGTTTTTACCTTTAGAAATTTGATATAGTTTTTAAAAAATATTATATACTTCTTATCCTCACATCCATGCATTTCTTTACATTCCCAAAAATATGAAAAAAATATTTACAATTGCAGTTTTAATGTTCTAATCTGTAGATTTCATTATCTCTCTTATTGATATGTGTTTCTATTTATTGGTTTTTCTCCTAGCTGTGCGTTTTTTGTTTTCATCATTATTATTTCATATCAAATATGTTCCTTATTGGTTACTGTACTCTATAACTTTTATGGCTTTTTTCTTTCTGTCATATAGTGATGTCCCTTAAATTTAATTTGATCCCACTGAGACTTTAAGTTTTTTTAGCAGGGGTCCTGGAACACCTTTACTTTAGGACTAATTTTATTTTACCACTACGCCAAAACCCTTTTGTGCTGAAACTATTCTTAGGACTCTCTCTTATGTCCTATGTTCTTTCTCATCAGTCTGACAAGAAAACAAAGTACTCCTGGAAATGTGTGAGCTCCATGTTTTTTTTCCTTCTGTTACTTTCTGGTAGTGCTTTTCTAATCTTAATAGCCTCTTCACTCATATACACAAATCAGTACTCAGTCAAAAATTCAAGGAACCACTCTGAATACCAATGCTCTTTTCCAGTAATGATCTCAGTCTCCCGAATTCTACCATGAAAATTTTAGCCACATTCATATCAATCTCTAAACCTGCCTCAATGACAGAGCAAATCCATAGGCTTTGGCCATCTGCAAGTCACTATTTTGTCGTTGTTTTCCTAGTTATTATTTTATCATGGCTGAAGGTGAGAGTCCCCCAACAGATTTTTACATGAGATCAAGCTATCATAATTAAATCTGGTAATGTAATGTACTAAGGTAATGTATTAATTCACCTCCTACTTCTATAAGCCCACTTTATTTTATGTTATCGTTTTGAAAGTCAAATTGCATGTAATATGACTTACCTTAATAAATAAATACTACATTAGTGGAAGTGCTAACCAATGACTGATACCTATTCTTAATTTTCCTACAAACTTTGGATCCATAAGACAGATCTACTTTACCCTGTGCATTAACTTTCTTAGATATTTCTTGCTGTGACATAAAAGCATAATATTCCTAATATTTGTATGGGAGTCAATCTCTTTTTAACTTTTTTGATGAAAACATTTTAATCCATATTTCCATAAATAATAACATTCAAAGTCATGTGCCCTCAAAATATTTCCATAGAAATTACTGCTCTCTGTGGAGCAGTAAAATAACTGCTAGCAAGGTGAAGCCCCCTCATAATACCAATTGTGGTTTCCATATTGACAAATTTAAGTTCAGCAATTAAATGTTATGCCTTTAGCAACCAGTTACCATGGGAACATCTGGTGATCTCATGTTTAACAGCTGGCTTCCACACCTCTAAATATACATTTGAGCAACTGAAACAGAAGGAAGAAAATGAGGGATTCTCTTTTTTAGGAAAATATCTAGATTATATTCATGAACCCTACTTAACCCACAGAAAAAGGCAGGAACAAGTTCTACATAGAGCTGATTTACTCCCATCCCCTGGCAGAATCTCTGTTTTTATCCAGTTCTTCAAGCTGGACTTAAAAATATAAGTTAGCTAACTAAAACAGGAGAAAAAAATAATAAAGCAAAATTAAAAAAAAAAGAAGTCTAGAAAGATAGAGAGAAAATGAGATTTGGTGTCTAAATTTTATCAGCTATAAGGCCCAAAGTGAGTGGTCTGAAACTTCCTGAACTTCCCTATCTCACGTAATAAAAGATACATAGGAAAAGAAAAAATACAGTGTGTAGATTTGTGAATGTTGCTGCTTCCGCAGAGTGCATCTTTTAAATTGTATTGTCAGTTTTTACAAAATTCTTTAATCATGGACTTCTATGGTTCTACATTTAGAAAGAATCTGGAACAATTATTTGTATTTTCCTTTCGGTGATACAAATTAAAGAGAATAAGATGACATAAGACGTTTTAGAGATTCAGAAGTCTGAATTCAGCTTTTATATAATGAGTCTTTTTTATCCATATTTGGTAGAAACTTTAATTCCAAAAGGTGTTATAGAGCACTGCTAGCACCTCCATACAATTTTTAACCTATTTTTTTATGACATGGTTCTGTTTTGTCTATCAGTCACAGCATCATTACAGCATCGTCACTTTCATCTGGAGAAGAAACTTTCACAAGGTCATCAACAAGGTCAACAGAAATAGCCATCTCTTAGAGATCCAGTCAGGCTTGCAATAGGATCAGGATGACTGTTTGTTTATCCATTTAATCTTTAATTTAGTTTTCAAACTGTTATTTTGAGTTTATCACCTATTTCATAGTTGTATAATATGGTTCAAAAGATCTAATATTTTTATACGAATTTTTGAAACCTAAAAGTATTGTTATATCTGTGCGATCTATCACTGACTCTGAAATAGGGGAAAACTCTTTCTCTAGGTTAACATGAATATATCCATTTCTGTGGTCTCATATTGCACTGATTTTATGTTATGCAATTGCAGTATGGAGTTCCCACTCTGCTAATGTTAATAGTTGTTCAAGGCACATCCTGAACTTGTGTTGGTTGATTAAATATCTTGAAAGTAATTAGTCAAGGATTTAGGACATGTATACTTCCTGCATTCTGCATATTGTTTCAAAAGAGACTTTTTGAATTATCCATCTATCATAAGAGTGAGAGAGAGGATGAAAGGCATATAGTTATATGATGTGTTTTATACTGATAGGTTATATATATATATATATATATATATATATATATATATACATGTATACATAAAATTATATTTTATATATATAGAGAGAGAATAGAAGTTTTGTTTTTTATTTTTAATATTTTTTACTCATGCTAAGAAAACAGCAAAAAAAAAACTGGTTTGGCTTTTTCCAATGTAGTAATGAGATAACAAAAATATTGGATTACATTTTGTTTTCTCTATAGAAAATTTTGGATATTTGAATAAAAGTATGTTAACTGTGTATTAAGGGTGAGCTTTAATAAATGCCAATACAAGCCCCGATTGAATATTTCCAGCTTGTTCAATGTTTGTGGTGTTGATCTGCCAGAAATGTAATATGTATGTGGCCACTTTATAGTGTTTTGCAAGAGGCAATTTGGCTCAAACCTAAATTTTAATTAGGATTATATTCTACAACTCTCCACAGAGTTAGCGTAAGTTAACTACAGAGCTATTAGCAGGGTACTTAAAGATGTTCCATACTTTTCCATAATCTATGGCAAGGTGTTATTATTTGTTTCTTGGTTTTATTGTTCCCATATAGATTTGCTCTTTGACTTAAAGGCAACTGTGGGACATAGAAATTGGTTAAATAAAAGCATTTTAATGAAGCTTATTTCTCAATAAAAATGTTTAAATCATAGAATCACAGAACCTCAAAACTGGACCAAAGTGTTGCCAAATATCTGACCAAATTCCCTACCTTTAAAGGTGACTAGCCATGCTTAATGGAGTTGTAATTTGACCAAGATCTCACAACAAGTTCGTCTATTTATATGAGAGACTGCATTGTTATAATGTAGCTGTTATATAAAAAGATGAGTTTCTTTCTTATAATTATGAACTAGGCTGAAAAATGTCCCTGGAAAACAGAGCTATTTGGGCTACTTTTCTACAGACATACTATTATTGGTTGGTGGCAGTGTTCTTATTATGGTCATCATCATGTTAGTGTTATTTTGGTATCTATGCACTTAGCTAACACTAGATGTTAGGAAAGGGATCCATAAAGTGAGGCACAGAGCTAGGAATTCTAGGTTTAATATCACCTTTTCCACTAACAAGTTCTCTTAGCCTTTGCTGCTACAGGAGAATATCTGAGTCTAATTTATAAAGAACAGAAATTTGTTTTCTCACATTTCCAGATGCTGAGAAGTTCAAGATCAAGGTGTCAGCAAGTTCAGTTATCTGGTGAGGACTGCGTTCTTGCCATGTCCTCTGCAGGTGAGGAAAACTGGGCCTTCACAAGGTAGAAGATATAAAAGCAAGCTAACCAAAACCTGTATGATGCCTCTTTTCAAGGGCCTTAATTCCATTCATGAGGGACATGCTCTCGTGGACTAATCATCTCTTAAACGGCCTACCTGTTAATTCTATCACAATGACAACATCTGAATTTTGGATGGGATACACGCAAACCATAGCATAAGCTATACGGCCCAGGCAAATACTTGAATTGTCCTTTCATCAGAATAAGGAATAATATAAGGTTATAATCTTTCATTCTTTTTGTACTCTAGGTTTCTATGATTCTAAATTTTCTATTTTTTTCAACTATCGATGGTCCTTATGAAAAGGTTATGCCCATCATAATTCAAAAAATATTGTAAGTTAATAATTCTGTTAATTCCCCAATAAACTCATAATAATGTCAAAAAATCAAAATTTCAATAATCGTATGTTGAGAACAGTCTGTATACAGATATTCCATCATTATGAGCATTTATAACCTAATATAATGTCAACTCTTCTAAAGCTTTAGTAATTTATTAGTAATTTATTTATTTAGTAATTTATTTATTTTCTTCTGCCTAATATTCTTAGGCAGAAGAAAATAAATATTTGAAATACACCAAGTAATAAATAAAAAAAATTTATCTTAACTAGTGATTCCCGGAAAAATAATATTAATAAAGGGTGCAAAATCAGACCAAATCACAGATACTTTGCCACTATATTCATGGGTTCATTTATTTCAGCTGTGGTGAGTGGGTATTGCCATGGGCAGAACATGTTTTATGTTTATCAGCATTGAGTAGTTTTAGCTACTTAACATGCATTAAGGGGCCTTTTGTCAGGAACAAGTTGTGAATTAAGAGACATTACTCAGTCTTCAGACTTTCTAACTCTCCAAAGAGATATATTAGAGAGGCTGTCAAGATGGTTTCTTCTATTTCCAGATGATCAGTTTCTTAAAGGAAAATAAAATAGATTCTGACCCATAATGGATTTCATTGGTCTCAACAGTCTCCTATTCTCAAACTGCCCAGTAGGATTGATAGGATCAGGCAATAAAATCACCCACATAGAGGGCACTGTCTGAAGATTACAATAGATAACCAATAGAAGGAAAAAAATAGATTTAGAAAAAGTGAGTGAAGTTAACTTTTAATCAGTCTTCTAGGGTCCTAGGTTGCTTTTTTTTTTTTTTTTCTGTTTCTGACAAATGAAGAGAACTTATGTTCCGGTAAAACATATAGGCTTTGTTTGAGTTTCAGAAACCAGAAAAACGATCAGCTTTTCTACCTTCTGTTAAATGTTTTGAGAAGGAAAGAAAGACAAATATCTGCTAGCATGAATATTGGCCCTAGAGAGTGAGCTCTAATCAGAAAACAAGATAGTGTCACTGTGTGCTATTCAGGAAATTAAGCATTTCATTTATCTATGACTGATTTTAGCAACTGATTTTCAAAAAGCAATAAATGTATTTTTTAAATCTTTGAAAAATAAATCATTTCTAGGATATGAACTTCCAGGGGAAAATTTATTAGCCACTGAAAATACATTTCCCCCAATAAGGAAGCTCATCTATAAGAATTAAAATTAAAATGTCTAACAAATCAAAGGAGTCTTTTGGGAATAAAATTTGAAAGTGTTCATAAGCCAAGTGTAAAGTTATATTAGCATTATAATAAAATATCACATGAGAATGACTGTATTTGTAAATAATTATTTCCATCAAGAAATTAGATGAAGGACTTGGGATCAAAGTCAGCTAAAATAAATACAAATTTTATTGATGCAGAACTTGTATTTGAGTTTGAAATAGCTATTAATCACATAATAGATCTCTCCTTTTGTCCCAGAAAATGTCTGCACCAATACTCCAGGGACATCTTCAGATTCTACTGAAGAAAGAATGAGATAAAAGCTACTGCATTCAGCCTCTCTGCTCCTTTTATATCAGTAAGTAGCCAGCTGTTCCACTGCAACTGATTCTGTACTTTGAGTCGACTCACGACATCTATCAAAACAGTGTTTACATTTTCTTAATAATGTTAACTTAAGCATTTTATTGCCATGCTCTGCAAACTGTCTGAGTGCAGTAAAGAAATCTGCTCATGAGAAAGGCGGTTAAGCAATAGGCAGAGTACATAAAAAGCCTCACCTCTCTAGAGGTTAGCTGCATGACACCTGGAATGACACAAAGCCTCTGTTGCCTTTGTCCACAGCCAACTGGGAATCCCCTGTGGTCAAGAAAATGCTGGTGAAAGCAAATGCCTTCGCCGTCAACATCTGCAGCCCTGTTGTCTGAGCAGATTTGAACAGAGGAGGACTACAGAATTGCTTAGAATCCCAATAAAGAGATGAGATACAGATTGTTGTTTCTGCATTTTTTAAAATGTGTATACTGAAACAAGGCATCCTTCCTTCTTATTCAGGACTTTGAAGAGCAAATGCCAAAAAGCAGAAGTTTTGTTACTAATCCATTCTTGAGTCACCCAACCAAAAAATTATATTTAAGCCATTGCTTTGACAGTTAAAATATAGAGCCTATTTTTTCTCCCTGATCACAAAATTGAGAGGCTGAAATCAGATTTGAAAAAAGGAATCCATCAGTTTCTTTTTCTCATGCCTAGTAATAATAATAACTATTTATATTGAAGCTCAGGCTAAGACCTATAAATATTATCCACATTCAAAATCTCTCATAAAGTACAGAAAATAAATGCATCTCGGAGGTAGACCATCAACACTAACTTATGTTCTATGTAAAAAATTAGGAAATGTATCTATTTATAGTTTTCTTTTGCTCTACCTTAAAATCAATTTTTTTAAGCTGATGAAATGCCAAATTTTAGTCTCACTTTCATATCATCAGTATTTTCATTATACATTCTTAACAAGAATTACATATTTTGGGGTGAGGTGGAGGGGGAAAGCATTATTTCTATCCAGGTAAAAAATGGCACTTTATTATTATTATCAAATAAAATGGGAATAAGAAATGGAAAAAGGATGGAGAAAGATATGTGGTTTATAATATTGTAGTACATTTCTAGTCAATTGGAAAGGTAAATTTATTTATTTATGATATTTATATTTGAACTACTTGATTTAGTAGCTTTCTCCAAAAAAAAAAAAAATACAAGTTTCTATGTGCTATTGCAGAAATTTCAGTAAGTCTCTTGCAACCCAGTCTTCGATTACTGAAACACTGATACTAAGAGGTACAATCATTCAGGGTCAAATGATAACACAATTAGAGCATTAAAGAAATATAGAAAACCGTGGAATATTTGGCTAAATAAGAAACTTCAGATCCCATTAACTTAAATTCAGAATTAAAGTCAATGTCAGCTCAGAACTGTACACTTCCATTTTCCTTTGGCCATATTTATCTAAAAACAAAATAATAGAAAAACTACATATATTTTGTAGCATGTAATTTTAAAAAAGCTTCTATGTAAACCAAAGAACTTAATTTTCATTTCAATGTTGATGCACAGTATAAATCAGAAGTGATCATGTAATCATATTTAACTTTTTAAAAAAATTGTACAAAATACAACTTGTATATATTATTGTGTATGTGTGTATGTAAAGTAATATAGGCTGTATGGTTTATAGTGTGATTCTGTAATTTCGTTGGTCATTCACGCATGGTTTAGAGCATTTAGAAAAAGTCAAGTGTATTAAGATTCTCAAGGAATATTTTTCTTAATTTTTTCTTTTCTTAAGAGATGAGATTCAGATAGTTGTTGTTTAATTGTGAATATAATGTATTCCATATCCATCACATTCCTATTTAGGGTCACTAGGAAATATACTTTGCTATATAATGCACACAGTTTCTTGCATTCTAAGGTATATTTTGGAAGATCTATTTCTATCCCCAGACACCACACACCTTCTAACTAGAGCATTGCAGTGAACACTGTCACTATCATCATCACCTCCATTTATTACCACTTCCAGTATAACTTTGCAATTGATCTGTTTAATGGGCCTGTGTTCCCATCAATCAATTCATATTTCCTCTGAGTCCAAGACTAAGAAATCTACATGTCACTATCTTAGGGCAGGGTATCATCAGATTGTGGTAGAAATAGATGGTTTTCATAAAAGAAGAGGAAAAACTTGGCTTCTGCCTGGACCTCTACCTTAATGAAATCACCAATGAGTCATTCACCTAACCTGAAATATCCCTGAAGTCCTCTGTCAAATGCACTGTAAAACTATGTCTCATATTTTATAACCTTATCTATTTTGGGGTTATTGAGGTATAATAGAAAGCTTTTTTCTCCTTTCAGTTATTCTTTGGAAAATTTAAGTGCTCTGAACAAGTATAGGGGTTCTAGAAAACCTGTTCCATGTTTCTATTTTTTTTTTTAACATTTTCATGAAAAAGAAATCATGGTTCTCTAAATGATATGCTAGTAGTCTATCCTGACTGTGTTTCAACAGTCCTTGACCCTGACATTTTACCACCTCTGTGACAACCTATAAAAGACAAACATCCAAGAGTCCCAAGGTACAATTCCTGAACTATATTCTGTCTTCTAACTTTAGGCCAATTAAATATAACCTAAGAATGAGGATTTTCCAGACACTTCCACAAGTTCAATTTCTATATTTCTGCTCTAATCGCCTCTTCTCATAGAAAAAAGTTTTCTATTATACCTCAAAAACCCCAAAATAGATAAGGTTATAAAATTATATAATTGACTTTTTAAAAAATAACAATTTGTTCATTATTATATATCACAAAAATTGCCCGAATGCCGCAAAAATTAGAATATTATAAAAGGCAAAGATTTTATTTATCTTCATGGTAAGGTCTTGGCCTACCTCTAGTATGCCAGGTTTTGTACATAATGCCTCTAGTAGTCTGCTGTCACTCTAATAATAAAGACACACCCGAGACTGGCTAATTTATAAAGGAAAGAGGTTTAACTGATTCACAGTTCAGCATGATTTCTGAGGCCTCAGGAAACTTACAATCATGTGGGAAGGGAAAGCAAACATGTCCTTCACAGGGTAGCAAGAAGAAGTGCTGAGCAAAAGGGGGAAAAGCCCCTTACAAAACCATCAGATCTTGTGAGAACTCTCTCACTACCATTAAGAACAGCATCAAGGTAACTGCCGTCATAATTCAATTACCACCCACCAAGTCCCTCTCATGACATGTGAGGATTATGGGAACTATAATATGAGATGAGATTTGGGTAGGGACAGAGAAAAGCCATATCATTCTGTCCTTGGACCCTCTAAAATCTAATATCTTTATATTTCAAAACACAATTATCACCTTCCAACAGTCTGCCAAAGTTTAACTAATTCCAGCATTAACCCATAAGTCCAAGTCCAAAGTCTCACCTGAGACAAGACATGTCCCTTCTATCTAAAAGCCTGTAAAATCAAAAACAAGTTAGGTACTTTCTAGATACAATAGTGATACAGGCATTGAATAAATACATCCTTTCACACTGGGAAAAATTGGCCAAAACAAAGGGGCCACAGACCCCATTCAAGTCTGAAATCCAATAGGGCAGTCATTAAATTTGGAAGTTCCAAAATAATCATGTTTGACTGCATAACTCAAATAAAGATCACATTGATGCAAGAGGTGGGCTCCCATAGCATTGGACAACTCCATCACTGTGACTTTGCAGGGTATACACCCCCATCCTGGCTACTTTCACAGGCTGGCAGTGGGTTTCTGAGGCTTTTCTAGGCATATGGTGCAAGCTGTTTTTGGAACTACCATTACGAAGTCTGGAGGATGATGGCCCTCTTCTCACAGCTCCTCTAGGCAGTGCCCTAGTGGAGACATTTCCCTTTTGCACTGCCCTCACAGAGGTTTTTATGAGGGCTTGCTCCTGCAGCAAACTTCTGCCTGGACATCTAGACATTGCTATACATCCTCTGAAATCTAGGCAGAGGTTCCCCAGCCTCAATTCTTGATTTCTGTGCACCCACACACCCAAAACTATGTGTAAGTCACCACCCCTTGGGGATGCATCCTGTGAAGCAATGGTTTAAACTATATGTTGACCCCTTTTAGCCACAGCTGGGATGCATGGCCCCAAGTGTTGAGACTGCACAAAAGAGTAATGCCCTGGGCCTGGCCCACAAAACCATTTTTTCCTCCTAAGCCTCCAAGCCTGTGATAAGAGGGCTGCCATGAAGACTTCTGACATACCCTGGAATCATATTCCCCATTGTCTTGGTGACTAATATTTAGCTGTTTATTACTTATGCAACTTTCTGGAGCCACCTTGAATTTCTCCTCAGAAAACGGGGTTTTCTTTTCTATTGCATCTTCAGCCTGCAAATTTTCTGAGCTTTTATGCTCTGCTTTCCTTTTAAAGATCAGTTCCAATTCCAAACCAAATCTTTGTGAATGAATAAAACTGAATGCTTTTAAGAGCTCCCGAGACACATTTTGAATACTTTTCTGGTTAAAAATTTCTCCCACCAGATACCCTAAATCATTACTCTCAAGTCCAAAGTTCCACAGATCTCTAGGGCAGGAACAAAAAGCTACCAGTCTCTTTGGTAAAGTATAACAAGAGTCACCTTTGCTTCAGTTCCCAACAAATTTCTCATCTCTACCTGAGACCACCTCAGTCTGGACTTCATTGTCCATATCCCTATCAGCATTTCAGTTGAAACCATTCAGCAAGTGTCTAGGCAGTTCCAAACTTTCCCACATTTTCCTGTCTTCTTCTAAGTCCTCTAAACTGCTTCAGCCTCTGATAAAGTTGCTTCCACATTTTCATGCATCTTTATAGCAGCACCCCATTCTACCAGTGTTGATTTACTGTATTAGTCCATTCTTGTGCTGCTATAGATAATTGCCTGAAACTGGGCAATTTATAAAGAGAGAAGATTTAATGGACTCACAGTTCAGCATGGCAGGGAAGCCTCAGGAAACTTACAATCATGGCAGAAGGTGAAACAAATACATTCTTCTACACTTGGTAGCAGCAAGGAAAAGTGCCCAGCATATGGGGGAAAGAAACCCCTTAATAAAACCATTCAATTTTGTAAGAGCTCACTCACTATCACAGGAACAGCATGGAGGTAACTGCCCCCATGATTCAATTACCTCTCACCACGTCCCTCCCACGACATGTGGTGATTATAGGAACTACAATTCACCATGAGATTTAGATTGGAACACAGCAAAACTATATCACTGGTATAATCTATTTTATATACAATAGTTAGTAGCAGACAATACTAAGAGGATCCTAGTTCTGGCTAATTTATGCTCACATGAATGTTTCATAATTCTGACCAAATTAGAATAGGAGTGACATGCAATTATTATGTCTTCATAAACAGAAACATGAGGAAAAGAGTAGTTATACTGTCTTGCCTATTTCAAATGTTAAAATGTAAACCAGTAAGCAGCGTCCTTTACCACTGAATTTAATTGAACTGCAATTTCAATTTTCCATATACATTTCTGTATCTCATTTATTTTTGAGCCAAATTATGTGGCAATAGCAAAACTAGACTAATGGAACAGTCATTATCTAGTCTACTTTAGAAGGTACAGCATTTATTAGATACATTTTCTACAAACAAATCAGGCCAAAATAGTTTAGAATCCTCTTTTGCTTTAAGATAAACAGCACTATAGGTAAGTACATGGAGAGATGTGATAAATTGTGTGTGTGTGTGTGTGTGTGTGTGTGTGTGTGTGTGTGTCTTTGAAAGCCAGAAACTTAATATTTGTGATAGAAAGATTTCCACAAAAAGATTGACAAATTACAAAAACAGAAGCATTTAGAAACAATGGTTTAATTATTTGGAAATATTTTTTCTATTTATTGTTTATGAGGATTAACTCATTCCTTGACAATGCTTTATAAATGTGGGATTATAATAGCCTGCTATGGAATGAACTCCAGGGCATTATACGATAGCTTTCCAAAAGCATTTTTAAAGATTTACTAAATAGTTTGACAATTTTCCTTTAATGTATTTTAATTAACCATAGAAAATTTCTGCAAAATCTGTATTCCATTTATATTCTATTCAATCAACTAAGTATTCTACATAAATGAATTAAAATAACCAATCATTTGAATTTTGTCATTAGAAGTGAATATGTAATAATAATTGTATTTTTTAAAGAGTATGTCTTTTGTAAAGTGTCTGTTCATATCCTTTGCCCACTTTTGAATGGGCTTGTTAAGGCCAACAAACATATGTAAAAATGCTCATCAACACTGGTCATCAGAGAAATGCAAATCAAAACTACATTGAGATACCATCTAATGCCAGTTAGAATGGCGATCATTAAAAAATCTAGAGACAGCAGACACTGGAGAGGATGTGGAGAAATAGGAACACTTTTACACTGTTGGTGGGAGTGTAAATTAGTTCAACCATTGTGGAAGACAGTGTGGCAATTCCTCAAGGACCTAGAAATAGAAATTCCATTTGACCCAGCAATCCCATTACTGGGTATATATCCAAAGGATTATAAATCGTTCTACTATAAGGACATATGCACACGAATGTTCATTGCAGCACTGTTTACAATAGCAAATACCTGGAACCAACCCAAATGCCCATCAATGATAGGCTGGACAGGGAAAATGTGACACATATACACCATGGAATATTATGCAGCCATCAAAAAGATGAGTTTGTGTCCTTTGTAGGGACATGGATGAACCTGGAAACCATCATTCTCAGCAAACTGACAGAAGAGCAGAAGATCAAACACCGCATGTTCTCATTCATAGGCGGGTGTTGAACAACAAGAACACATGGACACAGGGAGGGGAGCACTACACACTGGGGTCAGTTGGGGGGAAATAGGGAAGGGAGGGTGGGGGGTGGGGAGTTGGGGAGAGATAGCAAGGGGACAGATGCCAGATGTAGGCGATTGGGAGGAAGGCAGCAAATCACACTGTGACGTGTGTACCTATGCAACAATCTTGCATGTTCTTCATATGTACCCCAAAACCTAAAATGCAATAAAATAAATGGAAAAAAAAGAGTATATTATTTCTTAGGAGATTTTTAAATATTATTTAGCATATCACACATTTTATCTTTTTGGCTTGCAGTATATCCACTTTCATTAAGACTAATTTTTAACTTCTTGTGTATTGTATTTTAAGAAGCATGCAGATTTCAGTCCACTGAACATTATAGAAGAAATAACTCTCTGACTGAAAGATTGTAATAAATTGAGCATCCATTTATATTCAACTTAAATATACATGAGTTAATATACATAGTCTACGTGGATGAGTGTGTTTATGAAACACCTTCTAACTTCTTATTTATACTATCTATAAACGTTCTATTTGAAGTTGGTGATGGAACTGTCCATAGCAGCTAGAATATGGAATACTCACTGGGTTGGGTTAGTGTGGAGAAATGAAATGATTAACATAAAAATTATTCAACAGTAAAATACAGTGCCATTAATAGATAAAGGACAGAAATAGGATATTATTATCTCATGAGTTCTTATTATATATCAAGCTTTGTACTAAGCACAAAGACAGTGTTATCTCCTTTCAAAAAAAGTGAGGCAAATACTACTCTTACAGTATTTTGCTGTTGAAGAAATGGATGAACAATGTGTTGTCATGCTTAGTAGCAAATCAACTTCATTATGACTTCCAGATTGCATGCTCCACAGTAGCATACTGTGAGCACCAAGAGTTGGATGCACAGGACCCTGCATTGAGGGTGGAGTTTGCACTTTTAAGGCAAGGAAAAAAGCGGTATTATTGCATCACATGGGTTCCTACATTATTCTTTTTTTTTTTTTGACATAAACAAGTGAGAAAACAGAATTAAGCAGGGGACTTGTTAACAAGTACAGAATAAATGTTTCACTAGAGAGGTAGAAATGGAGCGGGAGTAACTAAATGGTTTACTTGAGACAGCAGCATCAGTTGTGAAGAGCTTTATAAACTCCTACTGCTTACTAAGAATGGAATTATTTGCCTGATGTAGGCAAGAGTAATGTGGTTTCACATGCAGGAAAAAGTATATCTTTAAAGCAGCAGCTTGCTTTAAAGTTAAGGTGAGAAGCCAATGTGATAATACAAATTAGAATAATTAGTTATCAAAAGGTGTTTTATCTTTATTTCTGAAGTTAATGTTGTTATAGTTATCAGTAGTCTATAACTCACCTTTCTTAGTTTCTTTATGATAATTCTTTAGATGGTGGTTTTGCCATGATGCTGTGCTTTACAAGTCTTATTTTTTAATGTCTGGTAAATGCTGATCTATTGTTTTCTAAATCATCAGACACAGCCTGCATATTATATTTTAATTCTCAAACTCTGCAGGTAGCAATTGTTGTTGTTCTGTTACACTTGAGTTTCTGTAGAGCAGTCATAACATAATCAACAGTTTCCTCAGTGTTATTTAAGAGGACACAGAATGTGTGGGTGCTGCCAAGGAATAATAGATATTTGAAGTACAAAAAATTAAAAAGAATTTTAAAAATTGTTCTTTAACAGAAATTCCAATATCTTATACAGTAAAGAGAATAAATAAAGCATACATTGCAAAATGGTGTGCGTGGGAAGAAGTGGTTATTAACTGATGAAATATTTTTCAGGATGGCCTGGGTTAAGCTGCAGTCAAAAACAGCCTCAACATTTCAGTGGCTTATGGTACATCTCAATCTAGATAATTATACAATATTTACAGAAATCCCCCTCTTTATATCTCTATAGAACATGCTATACTGAGTTTACTCTGTGGAGGGTGAGAAAAATGAATCCTAGATTTCACAAGATCTCAAAAGGAGATCCAAAAGGAGAGATACAGAAAAGTTCTTGGTCATTCATTCCTAAGAAAGACTCTCCTTGGCTCTACATCAGTCACATATTTCTGGTCCAATTGCCAGGGGATAAAGAAGTCATAATTTGTTAGCCAAAGTTCATACCTCTCTGTGATGGTTACTTTTGTGTGTCAACTAGGCTGAACTATGATGCCCAGATATTTGGTTAAATATACCTCTGGATGTTTCTGTGAGGGTGTTTATTTAGATAAGACTTAACATTTAATTTTTTTAGATCCACATGTAAGTACTATGATTTAGTATTTTGCTTTCTGTGGCTTTATATGTCCTTTATATGCTGTTTACTTAGTACAATTTTCCTCAGGCTCATCCATGTTGTGATATTTGACAAGATCTTCTTTAATAGGGCTAAGTATTTCACTGTATATACATATATATATATATATATATATGCCACAGCTTCTTTATTCATTTGTCCATCGACGGACACTTAGTTTGCTTCCATGTATTGGCTATTGCAAATAATTTTGAAATGAACATGACAGTGTAATTAACTTTAGGTAGTGGTGATTTAATTTAGGTATATTCTTAGAAGACAGGTTGTTGGGTCATATGGTACTTCTATTTTAAATTTCTTTAGAAACTCCCATACGATTGTCCATAATGG
Source organism: Cebus imitator (assembly GCF_001604975.1). Lineage (NCBI taxonomy): Eukaryota > Metazoa > Chordata > Mammalia > Primates > Cebidae > Cebus > Cebus imitator. The sequence goes on from NW_016107318.1 coordinate 8,974,950, forward strand.
CTGTACCAATCTATATTTCCACTATCAGTGTAAAAGAGTTTCCTTTTCTCCACCATCCTCACCAACATTTATTATTTTTGGCTTTAATTATAGCCATCCTAATGGGTATGATGTGGTGTCTCATGGTGATTTCAATTTGAATTTCTGTGATGATTAATGATGCTGAGCACCTTTTTATATACCTGTTGTGCATGTTTATGTCTTCTCTGGTTACAAAAAACCACTACTCAGGTTTTTTGTCCATTTTTAAAATCAGGTCATTTGTTTTTCCTCTATTGACTTATATGAGTTCTTTATAAATTTTGGATTTTAACTCCAAAATACGTGATTCGCAAACATCTTTTTCCCAAACTGTAGGCTGTCATTTCATTTTTTAAATTAATTTAATTTGATTTAATTTAATTTTGAGATAGAATCTTGCTCTGTAACCCAGGCTGGAGTGCAATGGCATGATCTCAGCTCATTGCAACCTCCGCCTCCCAGGCTCTAGCGATTCTCCTGCCTCAGCCTCCTGAGTAGCTGGGATTACAGCCACATGCCACCACATGTCCAGCTAATTTTTGTATTTTTATTAGAGACACGGTTTCACCATGTTGACCAAGCTTGTCTCAAACACGTGAGCTTGTGAGCTGCCCACCTCAGCCTCCCAAAGTGCTGGGATTACAGGCAAGAGCCACTGCACCTGGCCCAAGAGCTCTTGGTTTAACATTCAACAAATTGTTGCTATGGCTGAGGTACAGGATTTCCCCTCTATGTTCTTTTCTAGGAGTTATGTAGTTTCTAGTCATTCATTTAGGTCTTTTATTCATTTTCAGTAAATTTCTGTGTATATAATTAGATAAGGATGCAATTTCATTCATTTGCATGTGAAAAATCCAGTTTTCTGAGTACCATTTATTGAAGAGATTATTGTTTCCTCATTGTGTTTCCTTGGTGCTCTTGTAAAAACTGAGTTGACTACATGTGTTCAGATTTATTTCTGAGTTCTCTAATATGTGTCACTGGTCTATGTAAATGTGGACTCTAAAAAATTAATGTACAGGAATAGAGAATAAAACTGATCATCAGGAGTGTGGCCAGGAGGCACATATGGGGATATGTATTCAGAGGATACAAAGTAGCGTATTTGTAGGATGAACAAGTCTAGGGATCTAATGTACTCTATGAAAAATGTAGGTAATAACACCGCACTGTAATGTATTTGGGATTCATGCTAAATGATTAGATTTTAGCTACTTTTACTTCAAAAACAAACCAAAAAAGGGTACTATGTGAGCTGATGAATGTGTGAATTTGCTTCACTAGAGTAAACTTTTTACTATTTATATATGTCATATAACATCATGCTGTGTACCTTAAATATACACAATAAGATTCATTAAAAAAATAAAATGTCATGGTCACAAAACATAAAATATGGTTGAAGAACTATTCCAAAACAGAGGAGACCCAAGATATATGGCAATGAAATTAAACATGTAAATCTATATTGGATTCTGGACTGGGATAACAAATATAGCTATAAATTCGGACATTGTTAGGAGAAGTGGTGAAATATAAATGTAGACTGTGGGTTAGATAGTAGAATTATACCCAAATCTCCTAGGTTTTCATAACTGTACTGGGGCTATGTAAAAGGAGGTCTTTCCTCTAAAAAACATACACTGACATATTTAGGATAAAGAGAGAGATATTTTGTATAGCTTTCATTTTTATTTATTTATTTTACTATTTTATTTCAATAGTTTTTATGGAACAAGTGGGTTTTGGTTACATGGACGAATTGTTCAGTGGCAAATTGTGAGATTTTAGTGCACGCATCATCCTGAGCAGTGTACACTGTACCCAGTTCGTGTTCTTTTATCCCTTACCCATTCACCCTCCCCTCCTGAGTCCCCCGAGACCATGATATAACTTGGTATGTCTTTGTGTCCTCATAGGTTAGATCCTCCCACTTACAAGTGAGAACATATGGTTTTTGGTTTTATGTTCCTGTGTTACTTCACTTAAACTAATGTCCTCTATCTCCATCCAAGTTGCTGCAAAATATATTATTTTGCTCATCTTTATGGCTGAGTAGAATTCCATGGTATATATGTGTGAGTATATATATATATATACTCCATTTTCTATATTTACGTATTTGTTAACAGGCACTTAGGTTGATTCCACATCTTTGCAATTATGAATTGTGCTGCTACAAACATGAATGTGCATGGGTCTTTTAATATAATAACCTCTTTCAATTTGAGTAGATACTCAGTAGTGGGGATGCTGGATCAAATGGTAGAACACATTTTAGTTCTTTAATAAATCTCCACACTGTTTTCCATAAATGTTGTACTAATTTACATTACCACCAGCAATGTAAAATTGTTCCCTTTTCATCATATACAAGCCAACATCTATTTTTTTGTTGACTTTTTAATTATGGCCACTTTTCCAAAAGTAACGTAGTATTGTATTGTGTTTTTAATTTGCATTTCCCTGATGATTAGCAATGTTGAGCTATTTTAAATATGCTTTTTGGCCATTTGTTTGTCTTTTTGTGAGAAATATGTGTTCATATATTTGTCCACATTTTGATGGGAATTTTTTTTCCTTGCTGATTTGTTTGAGTTCCTTATCGATTCTTGATATTAGTCGTTTGTTGGATGCATAGTTTGCAAATATTTTCTCCCATTCTGTGGATTTTCTGTTTACTCTGCTAATTATTTATTTTGCAGTGCATAAGGCTATTAGTTTAATTAGGTATCATTTATTAATTTTTTGTTTTGTTGCATTTACTTTTGGAGTTTTAGTCAAAAATTCTTTGCCTAGGTTAATGTCTAGAAGAGGTTTTTCAATATTATCTTTTAGAATGTTAATGGTGTCAGATCTTACATTTAAGCCCTTGATCCAACTTGAGTTGATTTTTGTATAAGGTGCTAGATAAGGATCCAGTTTTATTCTTCTACATTTGGTTTGCCAGTTTTCCCAGTATCATTTGTTGACTAGGGTGTCCCTTCCTCACTTTGCTTTGCCAAAGATCAGTTGGCGGTTAAGTATTTGGCTTTATTTCCGGGTCCTCTATTCTGTTCCATAGGCCTAAGAGCCTATTTTTATACCAAAGCCATGATTTTGTGGTAAATACAGCCTTGCAGTATAATTTGAAACCCAGTTATGTGATGCCACCAGATTTATTCTTTTCATTCACTATTGCTTTTTCACTCAGTATTTGGCTATTTGGGCTCTTTGTTAGTTTCATATGAATTTTGGGATTTTATTTTCTAGTTCTATGAAAAATGATGATGGTATATTGATGGAATTGCACTGAATCTTTAAATAGTGTAATTTTTAAACGTGATGGCTTTAAACAACATGATCATTTTCACAATACTGGTTCTTCCCATCCATGAGCATGGGATGTGTTTCCTTTTGTTTGTGTCCTTTTTGATTTGTTTCAGCAGTGTTTTGTATGTTTCCTTGGAGAGATCTCTCAGGTTGTTAAGTATATTCTTAGGGACTTTTTTTTTTGACCTATTGTAAAGGGGATTAAGTTCTTTATTTGATTCTCCGCTTGGTCACTGTCAATGTATAGTAGTGCTACTGATTTGGGTCCATTAATTTTGTAACCTGAGACCTTAATGATTTTATTTATCAGATCAATGAGCCTTTTGGATGAGTTATTAGGGTTTTCTATGTATATGATTGTATTATTGGCAAACAGCTCTAGTTTGACTTTCTTTCTTCCAATTTGAATACCCTTTACTTCTCTCTCTTCCCTGATTGCTCTGATTGGGACTTCCAGTACTATATCGAATAGAAGTGCTGAAAGTGGGGATCCTTGGCTTGTTTCAGTTTTTAACTTGTTCCAGCTTTTAACTTTGCTTCATTCAGTGTGATGTTGGCTGTGGGGGTGTCATATATTGCATTTATTAATTTGAGGTAAATCTTTTCTATGACTAGTTTATTGAAGGTTTTTATCATAAAATAATACTATATTTTATTAAATGCTTTTCCTGTATCTATTGAGATGATCATATGGTTTCTGTTTTTAATTCTGTTAAAGAATATATCACATTTATTGACTTGTGTATGTTAAAACATTCTTACATCCCTGGGATAAAAGGGATGTGATCATGATGTATTACCTTTTTGATGTACTATTGAATTCTGTTACCTAGTATTTTGTTGAGGATTTTTGCATATATACTCAGCAGGGATATTAATTTGTGGTTTTTTGTTTTTTAAAGTAGTTTCCTGGTTTTGATATTAGAATATTACAGGCCTCATAGATTCATTTAAGGAGGACTCCCTCATTCTTAATCTTTAAGAATAGTTTTAGTAGGATTGGTACTAATTCTTTGTCTGGTAGAATTCAGATGTGAATCTGTCTGGTCCTGGGCTTTTATATTGCTATTGGCAATTTTTTGATTAGTGATTCAATCTCACTGCTGTTATTGGTCTACTCAGGGTTTCTATTTCTTTCTGATTTAATCTAGGAGGGTTGCATGTTTCCAGAAATTTATCCATTTCCTCTAGATTTTCTAGTTTATACAAGTAAAGGTGTGTGTAGCAGTCTCAAATAATCTTTTGTATTTCCGTGATATCAGTTGTAATGTCTCCAGGTTTGATTCTAATTGAGCTTATTTGGATCTTTTCTCTTCTTTTCTTGGTTAACTCAACGAATGATCTATAATTTTGTTCATCTTTTCAAAAGCTCAGCTTTTTGTTTCATTTATGTTTTGTAATGTTTTTGGTTTCAATTTCATTTCATTCTGCTCTGATCATTGTTATTTCTTTTTTTCTGCTGCCTTTGGGTTTAGTTTATCCCTGTTTCTCTAGTTATTTGAGGTGTGACATTAGGTTGTCAATTTGGGCCCTTTAACTTTTTGATGTAGTCATTTCATACTGTAAAGGTTCTTTTCACTGCTTTTGTTGTATCCCAGAAATTTCTATAACTTGTTTCCCTATTATTATTTATTTCAAATAAGTTTTTAAATTTCCATCTTGATTTCATTGTTAACTCAAAAATTATTCAGAAGCAGATTAGTAAATTTATATGCATTAGTACAGTTTTGAGAGTTCCTTTTGGAGTTGATTTATAATTTTATTCCATTGTGGTCTGAGGAGATACTTGATAATATTTTGATTTTTCTTAAATGTGTTGAGACTTTTTTGTGGCCTGTCATAAGGTCTGTCTTGGAATAAGTATATTTTATGTACTGTTGAGAAGAATGTATGTTCTGCAGTTGTTGCGTAAACTGTTCTGTGAGTATCTGTTAAGTCTTTTTGTTCTAGGTATAGTGTAAGCCCATTGTTTCTTTATTGACTTTATGTCTAATAATCAGTCGAGTGCTGTCAGTGGAGTCGTGAAGTTCCCCACTATTATTGTGTTCTTGTCTATCTCATTTCTTAAATCTAGTAGTAACTGTTTTATAATCTGGGAGTTTCAGTGTTAGTTGCAAATGAATTAGAATTATAATGTCTTCTTGTTGGATTGATCTTTTTAACATTATGTAATGATCTTTGTCTTTTTTACTATTGTTGCTTGAAAGTCTGTTTTGTCTAAGAATAAATACTCCTGCTCACTTTTGGTTTCTATTCGTGTGTCCACACCTTTCCTTTGACTTTATATGAATTCTTACATGTTAAGTGAATCTCTTGAAGACAAAAAATATTTGGTTTGTGATTTTTTTTTATCCATTTTGCTATTGTGTATCTTTTAAGTGGAATATTTCAGCCATTCAGTCTCACTGATTCAATCTTACTTCTACATCCCTGGGATAAAAGGAATGTGATTAATTTATATTAATCATTAATATTGAGATGTGAGGTATTATTTTACTCATCATGTTAGATACCTTGAGTTTTTTTATTATTATTATATTATTTTGTTATTATTATATAGGCCCTGTGAGTTTTAAGCTTTTAAGAGGTTCTATTTGGTGCACATCAAGGTTTTGTTTAAAGAATTAGAACTCTTTTCAGCATTTCTTTTATTGTTCATTTGGTAGTGGCAGATTTCCTCAGGAGGTGTCTAAAAATGACTATTTCCCCTCCATTTATAAGGCTTAGTTTTGCTGAATACAAAATTTTTGGCTGACAGTTACTCTATATAAGGAGGATAAAGATAGGACCCCAATCCTTTCTAGCTTGTAATGTTTCTACTGAGAAGTCTACTGTTAGTATGATAGATTTTTCTTTATAAGTTACCTGATGCTTTTGTCCCACAGCTCTTAGAATTCTTTTCTTTGTGTTGACTTTAGATAGCTTGATGACAGTGTGCATTAGTGAATATATTTTTGACATAAATTTCCCAAGAGTTCTTTGTGCTTCTTGTACTTGGATATGTAAATCTCTAGCAAGGCCAGGGAAGTTTTCCTTCACTATTCACTCAAATAAATTTTTCAAACTTTTGGTCTCCTCTTGTCCTTCAGAGACACCAAGTATTCATAGATTTTGCCATTTTACTTAATTCCATATTTTCTGGAGACTTTGTTCATATCTTTGGTTCTTTCTTCTTATCTTTAATTGGGTTTTTTTGAGAGCCTTGTCTTTGAGCTCAGAAATTCTTTTGTCTACTTGTTCTTGTCTGTTGTTGAAGCTTTCCACTACATTTTGTATTTTCCTAAGTGTAAGTGTGTCTTTCATTTTCAAAAGTTCTGAATGGGTTTCCTTTATAATATCTACCTCTCTAGAAAAATATTCATTCATATGCTGAATTGGTTTTGAAATTTATTTATGTTGATTTTCACCTTTTTCTGGTATATCCTTGAGTAGCTTAATCAACATTCTAGATTCTACATCTGGCATTTCAAAGATTCAGCTTGGTTTGGATCCATTGCTGGAGATTTGGTGTGGTTTTCAGGGGTTTTATAGAACCATGTTTTTTCATATTACCAAAATTACTTTTCTGGTTCCTTCTCATTTGGGTTGACTATTTCTCCTAATTGTTCTTGAATTTATTTTTGATTTTCCTGTTTTTTTTTTATTTCTTTTTCTCCTTAAAGATGTGACTTTAATGTTTATGCTTTATTATAGCCTAATTTGATTCCTGGTGCTTTTAGGGGTGAAGACTCTTTGAGTTTCTTGATAATGGAGAGTCTCAGTATGACTTCCTTAGATGTTGGTTGTAGTAGCTATGCACTTGGTATGTGGCAAATTCACTGTCTCTTATGGGTTGGAATGACAGAGGTCTCTTGAAGCTTACCTCACTCCTTTGTTGTGCGCATTTCTTTATTTATTCAGCTTTTCCCCAGTATTCTATTTACTAAGTTGATGGTTCAGGCTTCAGGCCATTAAGAGAGGTATCCCTGGATAGGAGCCAGGTGTAGCTAAAGCAAGTGGGCAAATGCAATACCTAATGATGGGCAGAGGTCCCAACCTTGATGAAGGTGGCTGGGGGAGCTCCCAATTAGACGCACTGAGGTCTTATCACACTGAAGTCAGGGGGAAGAACAGCAGCCACCTTATTGCCCCTGTCAGGTCAGCAAAAAAGCTATCTACATCCAAGACTCACTCCTATCCCAGGGTTGCAGATATCCAGATCAGACAGGCATTTCTTTTCATCTGTTGATGTTCCCAGGAAAGAAGAACTGTGATTCTGCCTCTCATGTAAACCTGAACCTGAGGCATGCTCCTCCTGTAGGGTTTCAGTCAACCTGAAAAGTTTTAGGAAGGCTGTCTGTCGGTGCACCCATGCCAAGATCTCATGCAGAATCCTGAGCTGTGTCTTCAGTGGTGGAAAAAGGGGAAAGAAGAACCCTTCTCCAAAGGGGGAAAGAAAGCCTTCATAAGCACCAAGTCTGCCTGACTGTTGGGGTAGAGCTTCAGACTTTCCCCGCTGAGCCCAGCATTGCAATTGTGTCTCTCCTGAAAGAAACTTCCCACCAGTGGAAAAATCTGGAGTTCAAGGCCTGTCATCTGGATTCTTTTGTCCTATGGGGTGTTCCACTGAGTAGAACTTTTCTCCTTCCCCAATGAGTAAGCATTCCAGAGAGCCAGACTACCATGATTGCTATTGCTCTTCTGAGTTTAGCCACCCTGTGGGGCTGCCACAATCCAGGCTGATGCTAGAGAATGCAAGGCAGTCAGTGATGTGATCTGTTCTCAAGTCTCCCAGTAGCGGGTTCTAGCACTAGCTCTGATGGGGGATAGGGGTGGCAGGAGAGTAGCATAGGCTTTGTTATAGATTCCTAGGTTATAGACAGCCTTAGTGTGTTAGACTTCTTGAATGCCAGTTATAACAGCAGGGAACCGGTCATGTGGCCAGATTCAGGACCTCCTCCTCGTTAGCCAGGGCATTGCAGGCAATAGTTTAGCTTAGGTAACACACTGGTTTTCTCCTTTCTTGGAACAGTGTTATTCTACCTAGAGATGCTGTAATGAATTGTGTTGGTTGGCCTCCAGCCAGGAGATGACACTTGTAAAACAGTGCCAGCTAGAGTAGTAGCAGTGGGATCTGAGCTTTCCCTATGTTGCCCAGGGAAAGTATTTTGGTTTTCCAAGTGATTGGCAGGGCCATAAAACTCCCAAAAGTTTCTGTCCTTCATGTTATGCTACCAGTACAGGTGGAGGGGCACAGTTAGGTAGGGGCTGGGTCAGGCAGGTCTGCCCTCTGACTCACCATATGTGGGCAAGCTATGGACCCTGTGGGGTTGGGAGTGCAATTCTCAGGCTGCTGCTGTGGTGCTCCAGAGGGGAGTATAACTCGCTGCTGCACAGAAGAATTTGCACAGGAAGTGGGGAGTAATAGGCAGCAGTAAGCCTCACCCACATCCCACGTAGTTGGCAAGGCGTAACTTACCCTCACAGTGCTCAACTAGCAGCACCAGGCTAAGTTCCAGGCAGCTTGTGCTCAGAACTCAAACTTGCCCTAGGCCATAAGCTTTCTTTGTAGAGACAGCAACTGCCCCCATACCCCTGCTTGCAGCGCACTTCTTGCTCACTCCTCAGGTTCTGGCCAAGAGAGTTCATCCTCCCTCGATATTATATTGTAAAATTCAGTTGGGAACTCCTTTCAAACTGTGACCGTTGTCTGAGCTAGTTGACTAATTTCCTCAAGGCCGTCTGTGAGATATATTAAGGAATGGCTTCACTTGGTCCACGCTGGAGACTGGGAATGCCCAAAAGTCATTTTCCACCACTGCTTCTACTTTTATATTTCTCACTACTCCTTAAATCAGTTTCAGCCCTAGGTAGAGGTAAGGCCTTCCCCTGTGACCTAGATTTTCAGGTTTCTGGTCAGAATGTGTATCCTAAAGGCAGTCTCTCCCCATCTTACTCTCTGGGGACTTACAGTTTTTCACCTGTCTCACAGTGTGGGCTGCAGCGGGTCGCTTCTTTCAATGAGGCTGTGTATTGTTTTGGTTTCCTATTAAGCTCCTGCGTTGCTTCTTGAAAAAATGTTCACAATGAGAATCTCTAACACTATTTGGTCCTTCCAATCTGCCTCCAATTGGGCAGCTTGGAAAATAAAAAAAATCAAAAACTAAATTTAAAAAATAAGATTGATATTTAAATTGGTGGACTTTAAGTAAATCAAATAAGCCTCCATAATATGATTGGGTTTCATCTAATCAGTTGAAGGCCTTAGCAGATCAGGATGACCTACCCTGACCAAGAAGAAATTCTGCCAACAGACGGTCTTTATATTTGAACTGCAACATCAGTTCTTTCTTGCTAGCCTATCTATCAGATTTTGAACTTTCAAGTCGTCCTGATAACATGAGCCAATCCTTAAATGAAAATCTCTCTAGACACACACACACACACACACACACACACACACACACAATTAATTCTATTTCTCAGGAAAATGCTAATACATGGACAGTTACCAGAAGAAAAGAGAAATTAGCACACAATATATAATAATAATAGATGTCCACTGCATAATTTATATTTAAATTACCAGACTGCTGCAGTTTCAAGCACTTTGAGAGATCACATATATTTAAAGTAAACTATAACTTTCAATACAAAAGCATATTATATCTATTAAATAAAATTTTTAAAATTCCTACCAGCAAAACAAGAGAGGGAGAGGAAAAAAAAAAAAAAAAAACTACAATTCCCCAGCCTAACAATTCCTGATTATACCACTTGGTAAATTTTCTTCTAATTTATTTTATATATAGCTGTATTCACACTTAAGGTATATACTTTGAAAGGATATTTGTCACAGGGAGGCTGAGTACTCTGCTATAATTTATCTTTACTTCAGGACCCACATTAATGAAGCAGCCATTATCTGAAGTATTGCCAATCAAGGTGTTGGAGGGAAAGAGAAACGCTGCAGGGTCTCACACCAGCAACAAAATGTTCTGGCCCAATATTACAAGAGTCATTTTCATTCACAATTAATTGACCATAACTGATCATAGAGTCATACCCAAACAGAGGATCTTGGACGTTTGTTTGGATAACAGGAAGCCAGAAATGCTTATTGATTAACACTAAAGGCTACCATAGTTCTTAATGCATAGAGATTTATAATTGTTAATCCCAGGTCTGACTGAAATATTCAAGGAGTAGGAACCTAAAATGACTCTGTCTTGGTATGCTCTACCCTTTAGTAACTCAAAATATTTGACTCATTCATGATTTTTCTCCTATCTTAGCTCCTCCACGCAGGTTGGAGCCATATAATCAGGCATTTGTCTCAATTAGCCTAAGAATGGCATCATTTGTAAATTTTTATTACATTTATTAGGACTGGACTTGCATATGATTTATATGGTATAGAACACTACCTCTAAGAAAACCAGTGTGATAAATTGTAATCATCTGTTTTTCACAATTAGAGTTAGATAAATGAGAAAAAGAGTGGAATTGACTGAGCAAGAGAAACTGGGAAGGAATGGAAACAAAAGCACGGCTGTTCTGCTTTGCACTTCATATGAAGCTAATCCTAAATTGATGAGATGGAGAGAAGGAAACGAGAATGATCTTCTGTCTCTGAATAAAACTCACGCTTATTTTTTATAAGTTGTTTCCCAAGTCTCTAATTAGAAACATTTTCCTTCTTGTTACATGGGTCGAAAACCCATAAAGCTATGCACTTCCAGTGTTCATTGGATTCTCACCATTCCAAAAAGGATACCCTTTTAGGAGTGTTCATTCATTAGTTTTATTTCTGCTGTAGGGAAGAAAAGGTATGATTTCTTTCTTCACCTCTCAAAAGGGTCATGGCCAACATTCCTATAACAAAAGACAGTATAACAAGAGAAAACCATACAAAATTTATTTAATCAAAGTTTTACCTGACATGGGAGCCTTCAGAAATGAAGACACAAAGACCCAGGGAAAACTGTCTATTTTTATATTTTTATGCTTAAATTCAATGAAGAACAGACGGCTGTGTAGAAATGTGACTGAAAAAAAAGAATGTGATCAAATGGTAATAGACTGAGAGAGAATCCTAGCAAGGCTTGTGTGTTCAGATTCTTCCTGGCCTCTTTGTGTAGCATCATATTTCGCCCCCCCCCCCCAGATTTAGGGCAGGCCCCTTCTCAAATTAGGGTTTCAAGGGAAAGGAAAAGGGGAGAGAGTGACCTTTTCAAGTTCTATGGGTTACTTTGGGGGACAAAAGTTCTAGCTTCTATAACCTGACTTGGGGAAGAGGAATTCAGGTCTCTTTGACTCACTTCAGAGGAGAATGTAGGGCAGGAGTCAGGAGGATGGGTGAAGGTCAGGACCTTCCTTCTGAGGCCTTTCCAAATTCTTTCAGTTCAAAGCACTCAGCATGGCAAGGTATCAAATTTTCGGGTATCATTTTCCAAGTCCCAACACTATCCATTATGAACAGGTTAAAATTCTCACAAGGCCATGAATATTCTTTAAAGAGCTTCCAACTTTTTTGTTGTTACCCTAGAGCTAGGCAGGGTATTTTAGTTACTTTAGATAAGAAACATTTCGAGAGGGTTTTATCAATTAGTTGTTAGTGCTTTAAAAATCATCCCAAATACAGTGGCTTGAAACAGCAATTTATCATTTTTCATGAGTTTGTGTAGTTACTCTCTGTTAGCTTATCAAAGTTAGTTCAGCTGAACCACTTTGAAGATTTAAATTTGACTCATTTGTGTGTCCTGGGCCAGCTGGGAATGGCCCCATGTGTCTCTCAGCCTCCTGGGATAGGTTAGCTAACTCAGGAATGCCCTTTTCATGACATTGACAGAGGCATACTAGCAGATAGGCTAAATTGTGCGAGTATTTTCAGAGACACTCCTTGAATTACATCTTTTAACATCCCATTGTTCAAAGCAAGCCATATGACTACAGATTTTGACCTGTCCTCTGTGGGATAGCACTTAATGGTTATGTGACTAACGGTATGGATACATGGAGAATTAAGAATTGGGGCTATTAAATATAATCTGCCAGAGAGGCAATTTATTTATAAATTTAAACTTAATTTTAAACAGTCTCTGTAAGTATCAAAGGGTCTTTGGTGCAGTAGAACTTCTTAGGGAATGCTCATCTTGCTCATGTTATGCAAGTCTCATTATCACCATCAGAGTGTCCATATTTTAATGAGATACTGTGTTTTTAACATTGTTGTAAGCCCTTAGTTATAGCACCTTACATAAAATTTCCAATCTCTAGCAGTAAGTAAACAAAAGTAAACATATTTACAAGGCTTTAACATTTCAATTCAGTTGCTTCATTTATACCAGTTCTTTTATTCATTGAATAATTGTTTATTAAAGCCTATATTTTACATGAACTTAGGCATCCTTACCTCCCAAATCTCATTTGTGTCACAATCAGAGAGTACTTAGAAGCCAGTGAATCAAACACTTGGATTTTCTTCTACATCTGTGTTTTACTGCTATGGAGTCAGACATTGCCAAAATATAAAGTCATGCTTTTAGTCTTAACACTTTCCAGACATGTAGATTTGAAAGCTAGAGACTTGAAACATCATGTGTAGGTTTACCCATATTAGGAAGATAACGATGATTTTAATCTGGAATCCTAGTATTAATAGTGAAGTGAAAACACTTTACACTAATATTTAGAAAGACAGTAAACATAAGAGACCAGATAATTCCACTTTTAAGGATCCACCACACATAATACTCTCACAGCAATAGTTGATGAGTAATCTGATAGGATATTTATCACAGCAGATTCCATTTCATATCTATCTGTCTCATGTCCATGAACACAGAGATATATTCATGGTACGTCACTGCTTAAAGATGTTTGATAACTTCCTATTTTTGAAGTATACATTTGAAAGATGTATCATTTTAGGCTCATCATTATCTGACCTTACTTTATTTTCTACTGTTTTATTTCAAACATCAAGCTTTCAGATACGAAGCTTCTACTACATATCAAAATAGCTCAGTTTTTTCCTACCTGATACTTCTGATGATTCTAAGAATACCCTACCTACATTTGTTGGTGACTCTAATATCTGGCTCAATTTAGAAAGCATTCATTAAATGTCCATCATGGCGCTTGTAGGAGATAGTTATTCTTGCCCCATGACCAGTAACATTTGATGTGTTATCCTGCCTTTCACATTCAGCATTCTGTAATACCAATTTATCTGTATATCTACACCTATCTCTTTACCTAACATTGCTCTACTGATACCGAATGCCTGCCTGTTCTACTTGTTACCTATCACTATACTTTCAGGAATTCACAGTACATAATTTTGTAAATACTGAGGTCCATCATCCTCATTTCTGTTTATTCACTCAAAGGGTGTTTACTATGTGCTCATTATTGAAATGCTTAAAACTATAAACATTGATATCAGAATGCTTGGGTGTGAACCATACCTCTTCCATTTATGACCTTTGTAACTTTGAACATGTCTCCTAATCTCTCTGTGTTTTAGATTACCTGTCCTAAATTTGGGGTAATAGTAAGACTTAGCTCATAAAGATGTGGCAAAAATTTGATAAGTATAAACAGCTTAGAACATCCTAAGCTGGGACAGAGATAATACTATGTGCCCAACAAACTCATTCCATTTCTTTTCTGCCCACATAGCTAAAGAACATTTTCCATTGCCCTTACAGTTAGATTGGGGCCACTGTCAGTGTTCTAGCAAATTAGTACAGATAAGATGCATTTCCCATTTTCAGTTCTGGCTTATAAAAAAATCTTTCACATGCAAACATTGTTTTCCCTTTCTGTTGCATGGCTTCTTAGATATGTTGTTTAGAAAATAACAATGCTATAAATTAAAATGACTCTGTAACGTGACTGACAGCATGGGTTAGTATCTTCCCCTAGCCCAGTCTACTTTAAACTGTGATATGAGAAATAAGCAAATCTTCACCGTGTTGTGCCACTGAGATTTGCATGTGTGTTTCTTTGTTGTAATAGCACCCTCTAATACATAATTCTACTAAACTTAGTTGCTAATATTCTATGCCAGTCACTATAATAGAAACTGAAGTTGTAGAGACAACTTCTATCTTTCAAAGAGTTTACAAAATTGATAGTGAGACAGATAAATAAGTTGGTAATTGCATTTATAGATTATTATATACACCATCTGATTGGGGAAACGCTTCCCAATGAATCCAAGCCAGACTGATGATTTGAACTCAACGTTTCCTGCTCTAAATCCAGGGTTCTTTTAGTTATATCACGTAAACTTTGTCTTTCTTTGATAAATGATGAATGATAATGGCAATATATTGTCATGCAGATTTAAATAATGGACTTAACCATGACATAAAATATTAACTTGTTTATACTATGAGAGCAAAACTTTGGTCTAGAAAATGGAAATATCTTTTTCGTTGTTCCCATATTAATACAAACCTCCAGGCTACTCAAATTTTCTCTTTTTTAAAAAAATATCAAATAATAGCTTATAAACCTCATAGTCGCCCCTTAATAACCTAATGCAAAGGCCTCTTTCAAAAATCCTCATTCATCTTTAGCTTTTTGCCCCTTGTGTTCTTCAAGGTTTTTTGTCAAATACTTTACTTTTCTCAAATCTGTTTTCTAGCAGAAATTTTATACTTCTGCCTTTTAAGTCAGAGCTTCAATCTACTGGATCTTCTAAAAATACAGATGCCTAGTCTCAATTTCAAGTATATTGAATCGTAATATTCAAGGCAGGTCTTTGAATGTGTAGTTGTTAAAAGTTCCATAAAATAGAATTATTTTGACAGTTAGTTAGGGTGGGAGAATGTCTGCTTTTCATATAGGCATTCTGCAAAATATTGTTCAAGTTCCTCTTGCATTATATATTGTTTTCACTCTCTTTCTTTTTCTTTTAATCTCTACAGGTGGTTTTATTCTTATATTTATAAAGCATTTGGTGACTCTTTGAAAAGAGTCCTGAGATCTCAATGTGAACATCTAATTTTTGTGCCTGTCACTTTGAAGGACAAATTTAACATGTCTCAAATTTAAATGCCTGATGCTATCATAGAAAACTTAAAGTTTTGTCTTTGTCCATCATCTATGATGCCAGATATGACAGAATAAGATAGTGAATGAGAAGAGAGAAAGGAGGAACGAGTAAGAGCACTGTGAGCAATGGGAAAACTGAAAGGAGAAAGAAAGAGATTAATGTGGATCAGCCACATTAATAAACGAATGCCTGCTTTGCTGGATTATATATAAAGTCAGTGTTACAGTACATTTTTATGTATTTGGAGGAAGAGTATAAAAACAGATCTATACTAATAATGCCAATTGATTAATTAATTTCAACAAAAGAAAAGTATGTATACATGGGTGTATATTTCATATATTGAGTTAAAATGCAATACTATTTTAACTTATTTTAATTTGTTGCTCAAGTGTACCTGCTTTAGTCACTGGGAGGTTTTTTGTTTTTGTTTTTGTTTTTCACTTGGCTCCTGTGTCCCTTTGTCATACTGCCATCATTGTAAAATTAATTTTGTTTTGCTACATTTTTTTAGAACTTACTTTCTTGCACTACGAAATGCTCCAGGCTCTTCTTGTATATTCTCCTCCCAGTCAGGGTATCAGCCATTTCTCCAAATGAACCTTATTTTTTGTTTGTCTGTTTTTTTGTTTTATTCCTTTTGTAAAAGAGAATTTTACTGGACTTGGGCATTAGGTATGCTCATTGCTACTGGGATGTAATTGCTACTTATTTTCTTTTTTACATCATAAATATCTAGCAAGATTATATACAGCATGTACATGTTATAATCAATTTATTTAATATATTTAATACATTTTATCTAATCAAGCAAGTAAGAATATCATTTATTGAATAATTTTCAAAACTGTGTTCTGAAGGCTATATCATTTGAATGTATCCTATTTATCCATTTACACGTTGTTGGGCCTTTAGAATTTATCAAACCTTATAGTGTCAAAAAAGGAAGAATTTGGCCGGGCGCGGCGGCTCACTCCTGTAATCCCAGCACTTTGGGAGGCCGCGGCGGGCGGATCACGAGGTCAAGAGATCGAGACCATCCTGGCCAACATGGGGAAACCCCGTGTTACTAAAAATACAAAAAATTTAGCTGGGTGTGGTGGCGCGCGCCTGTAATCCCAGCTACTCGGGAGGCTAAGGCGGGATAATTACTTGAACCCGGGAGGAGGAGGTTGCAGTGAGCCGAGGTTGTGCCACTGCACTCCAGTCGGTGCCTGGTGATGGAGTGAGACTCTGTCTCAAAAAAAAAAAAAAAGAAGAAGAAGAAGAATTTAACCTGCTTATGTTGCTTCTCCTTGCCCCCAAAATTTACATTTAAATTAGCATATTTTTTAAAATATCCAGATAATTTATTTTTTATTTCACAGTATTTTAAAAGAATTATTTCTGATATATTTAGAAAACCGTCATATTTGGAAGACATTCAAAAAAATGTGTATGTATACTTTCTGAGCTTTGGAAATATAGGAGTGTTATTTTATTGCCTTTAGATGAGAAAGATGAATTGGCTCTATATAGCAATCTGATGTCACAACATTTTCCTTCAAATATCAGCAGAAATTGTTTTGTTGGCTAAATGTTGTCAACATTGTACAGCAGAAGTCTTAGGACATACTCATAAATTAAATTGGGAAAGTAACTGTTTTCTACTGGACATTTGAAATAGCTTTCCTTAAATTCATATATATGTAGCATAAATATATGAATTATTACATATCGTTTATTTATATGATATATAAAAATACCAGACAAATTATTGAAATTATCCAATTCATATATATATATCATGTTTCATATTATATATATGATTTGGATCATATTCATACCTTCATATTCAACCATATTGTATCCAATTCATATATATGATATGGATCATAATATATGTATATGTGTACATATATGTATGAATTGGGTCATTTTGACAATTATTCTGGTACTTAGTGTGCTCTTTTAATGTGCAAATTAATTTACATTTTTCTTTCAGAAAATTGTGTCCTATTTTTTAAGTAATTACTCAGATTTTATTTTCTTCTCTCATTTGTGACATCACTCATCTTAATATTACCATTTTCTCTTTTCTGCCTCTATCATTTTCTCCTTTATCAACTTTATCTTCTTCATATATACATCTTTATTTAAGGCTAATTTCTCAAGATTGTTCTCCACGTTGTAGGTTTAATACTGTGTATTGTCAATTATGCTCATCAATGCTGTACTTTAGATTAAATGTTTAGTACCAGATATTTATCTCTTCAAGTTCCACTTCACCTCTACTTATTTAATAATCTGTTTTCTATTAATAACAGCACATGGAATTTTCATGTCATCATTTATTCAATCCTAGAGTCTATTTAATGTTATAACACAAAGAAGATACTTCTAAAAATTTACCATCAGTAAATATTTTTCTCAAAATGTTTTCCTTCTGCATATCAAGCACAACCCTTAGTTCAGCATATATTAATAAGGTAAAGTACAAAGTTTGTCATTATTCACATGACTTGGTTATTTTCAAATTGAATATTTATGAATATGATGTGGGAGGACTCATAAAATGTAACTTACTGGCCTCACTTAAGCTATTGAAAAAATATTTTCTGGGATTGCAGGAGATTGTAGTGACTTTTACGACTATGTTTTTCTTTTCTTGTAAAGACATACACATTCTAACCCATTGCTACACGGCTTATGGTGCATTCTACTGGTGTCTTGCTTTAAGCAATGGAATATAAGTTAATGTAACACATCCCACATCCAAGGCTGTGCTTCAAATAAAATTCTATGGGTCTGATCCATCTCTTGATGTTGCCTCTGTCAAGCAATCCATATGTCCTACAATGTCTCAGTGGCTGTTCCTTCTGCTAAATCCAACACATGTAGAGCAAAGTCCCAGCAATCCTGTGCACTATACAGAAGTTTGTTTTTGTAAGGTCCTGAAATTGCAGTGTGGGGTAAGAGGGGGGTATTATCACAACAAAGCTGACAAATGTGGGAAAACAGAGGTTAGGGAATTGTGCATTTAACAAACTTCCAAAGTAAGGCTGCTGTCGGTGGTATATGGAGCATATGCTGAAAAGCATCAGCTTAGGGAATGGCAACAGTATCGCTATTTCACCAATATTTTATTTATTTGTTTTTTTGCTTTAGATCAAAACCACATTTGCAATGTCTAACAGTCATTCATCTAGCATAGCTCTGCCCAATAGAATAAAGATTGCCTGCTCACCATTCCTGATCTTTGGTTTGTGAGGAAGGCACATTTTCCAGGCAATTTGAAGCAGTCTACCATTTTTCTCTTGCTGTAAACAATCCAATAAACCGCACTCCCAGAGGGCTTCGTTCTGCCCATTTTCTGTCACTGAATCCACATCTCACGGTGTCGCACTCTATTGCTTTCTCACTCCTCCTTCCGGTAACACTGCTGAGGAATTTATTTGATAAGTGATGCAGACAAAGAAATAGCAAATGAGGGGAAATAGGAAAATGAAGTCATTCATTTTGCCTGTCTGCCTCATAAAGCAGATCCTATGTGGTATGAAGCATGGCTACCCTCCCTCAGATCAGCAAGTGATCCCTGCCTCTGATGCAGAGAAACAATATTGAGTATACACTCTAATCTACTGGCTCCTGCTTTTGTCCTGATATTCCATACCAGCATTTTTTGGTTATTAGTAATCTTCTTAAGGTCCAATACATTTTTTATATCAATTTTTTGAGTCCCTTTTGCTGCTGTAACTTTCATTCTTCTGTGTGTTCAGTGGAAGTCTGGTGAAAGCACTGGCTGGCTACCTTCTTAACCTGAAAATCCTATATAATCTGGTTTAGAAGATTTTTAAAAAGTCACAGTAGCTAAATAACAACTAACATCCGGGGGGCCGAGGGGAGAGATGAACAATCTTGAGTTGAGAATATGAAGTAAACAAACAGTGGGGTAGCAAGCAGTACTGTTATAATGTTGGTCATGTGAAGCTCAGCAGGGTATCCTAGACCCTGCAGGAAGCTGCAGTCAAGATTACTATATGTGCTGCAAGTAGAAACAAGTCTATTGTGACTAAGAAACTTGTTTTAAAAGAGTCAAAGTCAGTTTTAAAAAGAAAGCAAAAGTAATTCATTGTATTTATGATGCTTATCAAAGGCAACTAGAAAAAGTGTTGACATAAATAATCATTTTAAAACTCAAACAGTACAAATTTCCAAACTGCAACCTATCTGGAATATAAAGACTGTCTTATAATATAATTCTTACCACTGCAGTCTTGACAACCTTCATCTTAGGAGGAAAATATTATTCTGAAATTAATTCCTTACAATGCCCTTGGCCAAGAGATGAGATAAATTTCCCCACTCACTTCTTGCATATAGGGAAATTGAGGTATTAGAATTATGTGGAATAGATACATTATTAGCATTTTTATTATCATAATTTTAGGGGTGAAGGCATATGGCATTTTATAGGTTTCCTTGGCATATACATTTTGAGTGTTCTAAATTAACACAATAATATTCTCCTCTTGAAACAAATTCATTCCCACTTCTAAGAGAACAGCAAACAAACATGTATCTCTTTGTTAGAAATACCTCCAGGCTCAAATTGAGAAAATGCCTGTCCCTGACTGATCACAGCCAATAAGGCAAAGATTTCACATACAAACTGATGTTGCTCTTCTAGGGATGTATTAACTCAGACAATAGTGATGAATGCGAGATTTTTTTTTAAGGGAAATCATAAAAATTTCATTCACACATAAATTATTTTTCTTGTTATCTGACCAAGTAAAAGAGAACTAGGGCAAATAATCTAGTAAGAAAGCCTTTCCCAACATTTTCCACACCCAGTAGACTAAACTTCTGCCTACAGCATAAAGGGTAAGGACAGAACTCTTTCCCCTGAAGGAGCTTTGGAGGTGTTACACCCTGTAGAGTTTAATAAAAAGAAGAATACAAGTTGTGGATTTTCTAGTGAGTAAAGCGTATAGTTGGACAACAATTCAGGATACATTTTATGCCTTATGAATTGGGTTGAGTCATTTTCAGCTGTATATACTTTGCATTTATGTGTTTCAGAACATTTAAGTAATTCTAATGAACACTTGAATATATTTAGTGGCTCATTTAACAATATTAAATGAGATAGATTTTTAAAGGATAAGAGCTGTTAACTGCAACATGGTAATGATCACTTTACACAAATTGCTAACCTTATAGAAGCACATGGATATAATTTATTATTTCCAAATTTAAAAACCAATAATTAAATTGCCTATACCAACCTCTTGTACACTGTTCCATAAGGGTGGTAGGTACCCTTCCATAAGCATTGCTATAAAAATACAGATAAAATTTAACAAGGCTAAAATTACAGATGAAAAATTATAACAAATCAATGCAGGGCCAGAGTTAGATTTATGGATCACTGTCTTTGGTTAATAAAACAGTGGTTTGAATGTTGGAGAGTATAAAACTTTACTTGATTTTTCAGAAAGCTTGAATACCTTTAGTTATAAGAAAATATAAAATTAACAAAACATGACATTTTTATTGTTGACACCTAATATTCACCAACCCCAAAACCGGTAAGTAGCAAAGCAACGTTAAGTTTTGTCTGTATCGAGCATGCTATTCTCATGAAAAAAATGGTAGAAGGCCTTTGAAACTGACTAGCGGGATCTTATTTCACCAGAATTTTGGTGCTTGACAAAACAAGATAGATATACCATGGATGAATCACATTTTCAAAGCAAAAGTTGAACATATGAGAGCGTGTACTTTCATCTCAGAAAATTGGTAGAGGATTAGAAGTTCTAGGGGCATTACATTGTTTTAAATGTCAGAGGTATAGATGACTATGGTAAACACATAACTCCAAGTCCACTTTAGAAGACTCAGGTGACCAAATGGAATTGTACAATGTAAAGATTATGACAGCCAGAAAGGGGAAAGAATGTAGGGAAGATAAATTTTTTCCTGATTATATAAATTTCCAATATTTTTTCAGAAATTATTTTTTTTAAAAGTTGGTGAAATTATGTTCCTATTCTAAAAATTGGGCTGGAGAATTAGAACTAAAGAATACTATAACTATAATGCAGACCATGTCATGATGATTTCTGTGGCATGTGAACCACTCATTGCTGCAGTGGTGGATAATCGGATCTTAAAGAGGTATTTGATGGGCAAAGCCGGTGGCTATACATTTTGGTGCTTAAAAAGAGATATAGGCCTTCTGTGCTTGAAGTGAAACTGTATGAAATGGTGCATTGTTATTCTACAGTTGCCAACTGCTGCTTTGTGATATCCTCTCCTTTTAAACTTGTCATTTGTATAGTTTCCATCATCACTATCTTCCACCTGCCTCACACATGTACTTGTCTGGTAATTTTAGACAGGACAAAATATTCTTGGCCATAAACAGTGAACAATAAGAACAACAAAAATTAACTTTTGCCTGGGGCAAGTGTTGATTCAGTATTAGGGACAAGTTTTCTATAGATTCCTGAATTATTATTTTCCTTTTTCCCATGTTCACTGTTTCTTGGTGCTGATCACAATCCCAAAAGATATAGTCCTAAATGCCATAATCCTAGATGTTGAAATTTTAAAAGATCAAAATCCCTAAAGTCTAACATCCTGAACTTCTCAAATCTTCAAATCATAATTTGAAAAGATTTAAAACCTGAATGTTGAAAGCCAAATTCTGAGGAAGGAATTAGTGTGCTTTCCATTGTAGGCAGGATAGTTGCATCATGTTAGGAGGAATTGTTACCTAGTTATTGTCTTTATTTGGAAATTAGGTATGGTTTAAGGAGATGCATATGAGAGTCAAATTAACAAGAGGTAAACTTGTGACCTTAATGTGTCAACTGAGTGCATTACATTAAGGAAGGAATAATTAGAAACCAAGGAAAGTATTATTTTAGGTGGTTGGTGAAGGTGTTTCCAGAAGAGATTAGTGTATGGGTCCTTGTGGACTAGATAGACATTTATTCCAATGTTAGTGGACACCATTTAATTGGTTGGAGGCCCAAAGAGAACAAATGGGGGATGCAAATTGTTCTCTCTCTGAGAGTTGGGACAGAAAGAATATTTCACTTCACTATAATTCCAAAACACTTTTAAAAATTAAATTACACTTTATAAGCTAAGAGAATTGATGCACTACTCTACTATAAAATACCATGGGATTTTGATTTCATGTATTTTGAGTAATGTCTGCACATCTCAGCACCTGGCTTTAGAGGGGTGGCAAAATCGTGAGAGCATCGTAATATAGAGTCTTACATAAACTGGAGTCTGGCCTTCTTGTGCATTCCTAATCTTTTTGAGATTAGCTAAATTAAGAAAATTGCCTGGAAAACTTTCTGGGGTTAATCATCAGATCCCTGAGGAAAGTTTCTGCTGTGGCCGTGATACTCTAACACAACAACTTAGGAAATAATTGGGAAAAGTACAGACAACTTTGTCCTTGATTCATCTGATCTGGATTCTATTATTTTCATTATCCCTTTTGCCCTCAAAAAACTTCATTTTTTGATTACACATTTATAGATTTCCTTATTTGGCTTTGATAAATTGGATTCCAGGTAAGGCCTATCTTTAGCAGGATTTGCTGTTACAGACATGGGGATTGCCATTCTTCTCTGTGGAGTACTTTTTTCAGAGCATCACTGCTTTGTGATATAAAGAAGATCTTTGTCACTCTGGGGTCTAGGATAGGGTATTATTCCTGTAGTGTCATAGGGACACTTCTTTCCCAAGTAATGTCTGGAATGAAATTCTGTCTGGGGCCTAAAAATTACAGTATATGGTTTATATTTATTTACTATAAGGCAATCACAGATCATAAAATTGATCCAGTGATTTGGAGGGAAAGAAAGTCATCTTCACATGGCTGACTTCTGTTCTTAGATATGATACATTTCATATATAGCAAATGACTAAGTTGTAAATCATAGTTATTTATTTCAGGATGAAATTACTGGAAACTTCATAACTTTCTGAGGTGACATGATCATGTATCATGATGCATTACCTAGGAGTTGCACTCTGATTCTAACACTAGTACTAACCACGGCCCACATAACTAACTTTCAGTCCAGTCCTGTGAAGTAGTGTAGCTTCATAATCCTCTAGGGCAATTGCATTCTTGGGATCTCCCACACTTTGATAGTAAGAGTCATAAACATAGGAAGCAAGGGCAGTTCAGCTTCAAACCCTCTTAATATAATAATCTTTTCTTTTTAATGTTATCCTTAAGCTAATAGCAAACAGGAGTGATCTTGTGCAGGTATGCATCCTAATTTCTTTGTAATGACAATTTTCACATTAGTAAGCAAATTCTACAATTTCTTATGCTGTTTTACATCATGCAATCCCTGTTAGTAGAGTGAAGATGGAGAGCACAGAAAGGATGAATTTCTTTTTCTCCTCTTTTTCAGCAAGTCTTTCCCTCAACATGCACTTGAATATCACTCCTTTAGGACTGCAGTAGAAGTATGGAATTTCCATGTCTTCCTTGCAGCACATTGCACCTCATGCCAGGGCATAAACATATTCCAAATGGTCAGTAGGCTGTGAGGGAAATTTAAAGAAATAAAGTGGTTTCCTTACCTGTCTTTAGCTGACCAAGAATGGTTTACTATTATTTTATAGGTAACAAATTTGAGAACTCACTGATACTAAATTATAGACCTAAGGTCAAAATTTTAATTAGCGGTAGAAGTGAAAATGAGTATTCACTATACTATTTTATAGGTAACAAATTTGAGACTCACTGATACTAAATTATATACCTAAGGTCAAAATTTTAATTAGCGGTAGAAGTAAAAATGAATATTCGCTATACATTGCTTTTAATATCAATTTACTTTTATATTTTATTAAGCATCAAACAATGACCAGGGTCAAATATCTCTTTGATAGGAACGAACTATGCATTTGTTCAAGGCACATTGTAACTACATCTAATGAAGGAGCAAGAAGCTCAGGAGTTACAAACTCCACTGTGAGAGTTAGCTTCAAGATGGAAAAATAATCTGCAACATTATGCCAGGTATCTAGGAACCCATGTAATGGTGGAGCCGTAATGATGATAAGTTTGGCAAGATGGTGTTCATGTGAACAGACCCTTCCCAAGGCTCAAGGCACACAAATACTCAGTGTGACAACTATTTTGATAGCTACAGCAGTGCCACCAAGGGAGTGAAATCTGTTCTAACAGCAAGAAAAGCAACACATTAACAGCTTCCAAAAGAGGAAAATAACTCAACCTGAACCTATGCAATGCAGTCAGAGTACATGAGCTGGATCAGTTATTAGCCACCTGTCAATGAGGAGAGAAATTTAGTTCTTTTAATTTCTCTCTTTGAGGTTTCGACCAGAGTCTATCCCGTGCACTTGTTCTGTACTCAAATATCCTTAGTGGTCATTGCCAAGACTTGAAACATGCAAATTATCTGATAACAGTGTAAAAATATAGATGTGTGTGCTACATGTACATGTGGACATGGTATTGCAGACTGGGCTGAATGAATACAACTCCACCAAAATTCACATTGCTCAGGGAACTGCCTGAACATCTTTATCTTTTGAAAAGATTTTTGCAAAAGTACCAAGTCAAACACGCAAAGAAAACACAAAAGCTTATAGGTTTTGAGTTTCAGTTAATTAAGATTTCACTTTAAATCAAAATGTAGACACATTTTTAAGGGTTATTTATACTTTATCTTATTCTATTAAAAATTTATGGCAATTGATAGGATATCCACTCATAAAATGGAAAAATAAAAGAAAAACATTTAGGATAATATAAACTAGGATAGGCGGTATGCTTGGGGAGTGAATGGTGTCAATGTCATGTAGATGAGCAGACTATGCTGTGCAGAATTGTTATATTCAGATAGTTTGGTTTTGAGCTTCCTAGGTGCTAAAGCAAAACATGCAACATCAATTTGTTACATACTGTTTGTTATTCATGAGTTTGAATAGTAAAAATAATAAAACTGCCATAGTCTTTAACTGGAATAGATTACATTTAAAACCATCACACCATGTTTGGTTAAAAAATAAGTTATTAAACTAAAAATTTTTCAACTTTTTAAAAGTTATCTCTAGCCATCATCATATACAAGGGTTAAATGCTAGAATAATTATTTTCAGGGGTCAAAGGATACCCTCCACAACTTCTATTCATCAGTGTTCTTGGGTGCTTTAGCCAGGTCAGTAAGGCAAGTTAAAGTATTGAGATAAATTGGAAAGTGAGAGACAGATCTCATTATTTGTAAGAAATATTTATCTAGAAGTTGAAAGGCAGGCCAGTGACAAGGTATCAGAATCAATAGAGTTGAAAAAGTTAACAGTACAAGATTAACATAGAAACGTATAGCAATATTTTATGGGAAAAATGGATACTATTTATAATAGCAATTAAAAATTACCTAGGAAAAGCCTAACAAGAAATATGCTAGGGTCTTATGTCCTTTTTTGAAAGATAGATAAGAAAACTTGAATAATGGAGAAGAATATCATGGCTATGAATGGGAAAGTTAAATTGTAAAGAATTCATTTCAATCCTGTTTTAAAACTCTCAACAGGATTTACCTTAGAACTAGTCAAATTGATTCTAAAATTCATGCAAAAGTGTAATGAATTTACACTTTCTATTCTATTTACACTATTGTGAATAATGTAAATGCTGTAAAGAATGGAATTTACACTATTCTGTTCTTGAATAGAATAACCACTACTTAATAAGGTACACATTAGTTAGATATGCTCTCCTACTATGCTTGGGAACTTAAATAGACACACTTTAGAGATTTTGTGGATTTGGTTTCAGACCACAGCAATAAAGCAAATATCACAATAACGCAAATCTCATACACACACATATACACATGAAGATTCTGCAACAATGAATTTTTTAAAAAAATCATTTTTAAAATTTTTAAAGTTTAAAAATAAAATAAATACAATTAAAATAAATTTTAAAAAAATGTAAAAATATGAACTAATTCTCTGACAGAAAAAGAAATCAGTAGCTTCCTTTGGATGGTAAGCAATGAGACAGATGGATTACCAAGTGGCAAAATGAAATGTGATGATGAAGGAGAATTCAGTGTCTTGATTGTAGCAATAGTTCATTGAGTATGTACTTATCAAATTGTATGCTTTAGCTATGTTCAGTTTATTGTATATCAGTCTTAACTTTTAACCTACAAAGGGAGATTTTTAAAATTAATTTTTAAAACCCTACAAAGGGAGATGTCATGAATGGAATGAGAAATTCCATGAATATAATTTCTCATTCCATTCATGATTTCTCCCTTTGCTTTCCCATGTCTCAATCCTCAGTCTAAATTTTGTCAGATTTCAGAATTAGAGATAATGGGAATGTACTGTGTTCTTTCACTTTTTTATTACCTTATATTTCTCACTCTGTGAGGATAATGGTGACATAAAAATGAAAGATAACAGGAAAGGGGGCAATAGAGCAAAGACTTCTTTCCATAGCTAGTGTTTGCTGCACTTATTTTTTTACTGAATGCCCTCTCTAATGGAAGCCATCCACATGTTTGTTTTCTCCTGTGGATTATTTCCCTGAGTTCCTGAAAGACTGCCTTCCAAAGACCACAGCAGTTTCATATTCTTTGACAAGGTCTGGGGTTTTCTTGTGGCATGTTCATAATTTCTGTTTTGGAGAAGAGGTCTTCTGCTCCACTTGGTAATTTTCTTTGGCAGCAAATATGTGAAGACAGCTTCTACCATGTGTTTTTTATTTTGTGGTATTAACATGGTCCACAGGGAAATATACTCACTTCTACTCTACCAAACTCTGTATATGCCGGATATTCTCACTGGAAAGTTTCTCCTCCTAACTTCCAGACTTCATGTTTCTCCAAACTCCTGAGAACACATGCATGCTCTGCCAAAAATCACACTCATGTTGATACCATAGCACAGGTTTCCAAGTGTATACAGGTGGCAGGTGGAATATCAGAAAGGATTATTAAAGGACCCAGGCAGTTACCCTGCTATGGCACGTTGTGGCACTCATCATCCACTCTTCTTGGCTTTGATATTTCAGATCAGATTTTAAGGCAACAGGAAAAGATCTCCGTGTGTATGCATCCCACACATGTGAACTTCCCTAACGTTTTTAAGAGTTTGAGGAAGGAAATAGGTTGCAGTAGGTTTGCCTGCTACTTTGATCCTAATCCATCACTTATCCTTCTCCAGTGATATGATCTTTAATTATTTTAATAAAATTATAAAATGAATAGGAGAGATTATCTGAATTATTTTTCTGTATAAGACATTCCCTGGAGAAGTCTTGAACAGTGGATAAATCTACTGTTCTGACTAAAAGTGTAAAATCTCTTTAGGTAATTTCAGTGATAAGCACATTGCTTCAATGTGCATCAGGAGCAGGTCAATAATTCTCTTTGTATTTACTGAAATTTATGATGAACAAGAGTTAAGAGAAATAAAAAGTCAGACAACCAGATTAGCATAACATTATCCAAAATGACCTGTTAAAAATACTATAAAAACCCAAATGATCATGATTTCTGATATATGGCTTTAGACAATAGTTCAATTTATCACTTGATGTCACAAGGTATACATTAAATAAAAATGTATATGACAACCTGAATTATAATTTTCTCTAGCAAACTTAAATCAGAACGCCAACATGGAAAATCTAGTAAGATAATCAAATAAATAGTCTAGACATCAAAATATATTAACACATTACAATAAAAATGAACCCAAGGTGTATATCTTATACCACATGAAACTACATGTTACTTCCTGCACTGAATAAAAGTATTAAAATAATTGTATTATATGTTTAAATTGAGCATCAATAGAAGAAATAGTGAAAATGCTTCCCTTATGAAATTACTTTTGATAATTTTGCAATAAATGTAAAATTTAAAAATGAAAGCTGAACTATTTGATTAATAATTTAGATTACTATTTAATAACAATAAAAATAATAAATTACCAAATGCCTATAGTTTCTTAAATAACATACTGAAACTTAGATAAAAGTTACTTCTAAGAAAGATTAACAAATCCAAGGCTTTTTGAAAAAAATATGTTTTAAAAATAATTCTGTTGAGGTAACAAATTGTATCATATTTATCATACAAAAGATAATATCTTAGCTGATTTTTGTTCTCTTTCAGTTTCCATTCACTATATTTTATTTCCATCTAATGAGCATGTCAGTTAACTTGTGGCATAAGTGGAGCTAATCCATGACTGGGCAAAATAACCAACCATTTTTTTCTATCCCTATGAAGCTTAAAGTCTAGGGAAGACAAGTGAATAAATAATCAAAATATGGTAAGATAAGTAAGATGAGGAAATAGAAACTTAATTATTACATTGGTGCAAAGATAATAGTGGTTTTTGCTATTATTTTTTAATATATAAAGCAATTTGCTCAATGAAACACAGCAAATAAATAGCAGATGTGGATTTTTCCATACACAACTACCAGACACCAAAACCCTTGTCATCAAGGGCGGCTGACATATTGAGGAAATAAGAGTAAAACATGAAATTATGAACAATTGATATAACATTTAATTAAGGTAACAAAAGCATGATTAGGAAAAAGATCTAAATGTAATAAACAAATACTATTGAGTATTATTCTAGAATAGACTTGTTGATTATCCAATCCAAAAATGAAGTCTGTTTTTTTCTAACAATATTTAAATATTTCAAAGGTACCATTATCTCATAGGTTGGAATAATAAATACAATAATGATATTATTATATTTGATAGTCATAATAATCAAAATTAATCTAATTAGAGATAGTATACTTTTTGTTGTTCACATTTTACTTCTAAACAAACATTCTGACCTGTGTACTAAGAAATATCAAGTAATAAAGGATTACCATATCATATGTTGTGATGATATCAAAAAATAAAATATTTTAAGCTACATAATCTAATTACACCCCAATTACAAATGCATTTTGAAAAATTCAGAGATTTTAAAACTTAAAAACAGTCTTAATGGCACAAATATGTTTGTAAATCATCCAACCAACATACTTTTAAGATGTCAAAATTATTTCGGGGGTAAGAGGAAACTTAAAATGCAAGACAATGGTGACAGCTGCATGAAAAGACATTTGTAAATACTTCTGTTAATCAGTCAGTGTTAAAGTACATATTTGTTTTGACACATTAAGATGAAGGAAGATCTTAGATCATGTTTACTAAATGTGCTTATGGAATAGGAACAGAAGTTTCATTGACTATTGAGATTATTGTTATATATTTTAAATTTAATGGAATGAATCAATGAATCACCCACTTTTAAAAAATGACAACATACTTAGATCGAAATTATGCTTAGTACTTACTTGCTTACCATACATTTTTCAGTTATAAATAATTTAAAATATCTATATTGCAGATATTATTATCATTGCAATCGCCTAAGAGTTAACAGATGGTAATGTGGTGCTTGCACAAAAAGATAATTAGTAACCAAAAAAAGTGACATTCAACTTACTCTGAAATTTAAAATTTTTCATCTATACACAAAGGTCTCATTAGATTAGTATATTAACATTGTGATGTTGATGATTAATATTAATTAAATATATTATTCAACGGTTGTTAAAAAATTTCTCCCTGAAAATTATATTCATTTTGTTTTTTAAGTTGTAACACATTTGGTTAAGTTTTTAAAAAATCAATTATATTTATAAATATAGTTGATTCTCATTATTCACAGTAGTTGCATTCTAGAAAGTCATTGTGAACACTAAATTAGCAAATACTGAATCATTGCCTCTAGGAGAAATAAATATAGGATTAAGCTCCTGTGAACATTTGCCACAATGCTGGCATCAACTGATCAATATGTAACTTTGCTTTTTGGTGTGTTTTTATTTAAATATGTATTTTAAATATATACCATTGATTAATTAACATTGAACATGATCAGTAGCACTAAAACTCATGCCTGAATGTAGTTTATCTAACACATGTACTTTCCTCATTAGGATTATTATAGCTTTCTTTTTTTTATTATACAGTAAGTTCTGGGGTACATGTGCAGAACATGCAGGTTTGTTACATAGGTATCCACGTGCCATAGTGGTTTGCTGCATCCATCACATGATCATCTACATTAGGTATTTCTCCTAATGCTATGCCTCTCCTATACCCCCATACCCTGCTATCCCTCCCATAGTCCCCACCCCCCAACATGCCCAGGTGTATGATGTTCCCATCCCTGTGTCATTGTGTTCTCATTGGTCAACACCCACTTATGAGTGAGAGCATGCGGTGTTTAGTTTTCTGTTCTTGTGTCAGTTTTCTGAGAATGATGGTTTCCAAGTTCATCCATGTCCCTGCAAAGGACATGAACTCATCATTTTTATGGCTGCATATATTCCACGGTGTATATGTGCCTTTATCCAGTCTATCATTGATGAGCATTTGTGTTGGTTCCAAGTCTTTGCTGTTGTGAACAGTGCCACAATAAACATACATATACATGTCTTTTTTTTTTTTTCTAAATGGTCCATATTTATTAGTACTCTGGTCAGAGAAGTTCAGACTCTACCATTTGGAGGTTTTCTGCAATTCCAGGCTGTCTGTTAGACTGTAGGCTTCAAAGCCTTGGCTTGTCATACTGGGCCAGGTTTGTGTGAGAGATAGTCCTACAGCTGAACCAGCAAAGTGCTGAGAGAGAAACCCAGTTCTCCTACCTGGTACTTTGTGAGTGAGAGATGCTGATACAGACTGGAAAGAAGAGCTGGATATCTCATTCTCATCAGGAAGATTGTACAGTTCTATGACTTGGGATATGTCATAATCATCAAAGTACAAAGCAGGAACTCAGGCCACCAGCTTCTCCCACTGAGTATCTTGCATTTGGAAATCACTTGTGGGACTCTCAGTGAAGGTAGAGTTCCATGCCCAATTGGAAGGGTCTAAGGGATGAGGAGGAAAGGAGCTATAGAAATCTGAAACCACAGGAGAAAAAGCATAAGAAATGATTGGATGTTCCCAGGGAGGTGGGCATATTCTTCTTGAATAGAAGAATTTGGTTTGGTTGTGTTGCTTATTGCTGCTGCCACTGCTGCTTTTTCCATTTGAATCACTGGTTCCTGAACCAAATCTTAACTGTCTTTATAGTAGCATAATTTACAATCCTTTGGGTAAATACCCAGTAATGAGATGGATGGGTCAAACGATATTTGTATTTCTAGATCCTTGAGAAATTGTCACACTGTCTTCCACAATGGTTAAAGTAATTTACACTCCCACCAACAGTGTAAAATTGTTCCTATTTCCCCACATCCTCTCTAGTATCTGTTGTCTCCTGATTTTTTAATGATCGCCATTCTAACCGGCATTAGATGATATCTCAATGTGGTTTTGATTTGCATTTCTCTAATAACCAGTGATGATGAACTTTTTTTTTTTTTGGTATATATCTCTTCTAGACAATATATAGCTGGATTTTGTTTTAGTACATGCTTTTTCAATTTCTTCTCTTTAACTGGAGAATTTAGTCTCTTTTTACTTATTGTGTTTAGTAATATGGTATTTCTATCACCCTGTTGGTGCTTACCATTTATTAACTCTTTCTATGTTTTTTGTTCAATTTTGGCTTATTTTGGATCAATTGTTTTTAAAAATCCAACTTCTCCTGTTAAATTTTGCAATGTTTTCACTGTTTCTTTTCCTTTAGTAGTTATGCTATAAACTTCAACATGTGTGCATAACTTATGAAGCTCTAAGTTTAACTGATGTTTTTATCTCCTGAAAGTACATCCTCAATAATATTCTAAATACTTTATTTTATTTTATTTATTTTTTATTATACTTTAAGTTCTGGAGTACATGTGCTTTTCTTCATATTTTTGTTGGCTGTATAAATGTCTTATTTTGAGAAGTGTCTGTTCATGTACTTTGCCCACTTTTTGATGGGGTTGTTTGATTTTGTCTTGTAAATGTGTTTAAGTTCTTTGTAGATTCTGGATATTAGCCCTCTGTCAGATGGGTAGATTACACAAATTTTTTTCCCATTCTGTTGGTTGCCAGTTCACTGTAATGATAGTTTCTTTTGCTGTGCAGAAACTCTTAAGTTCAATTAGTCCCATTTGTCTATTTTGGCTTTTTTTTTCCAGAGCTTTTGGTGTTTTTGTCATGAAGTCCTTGCCCATGCCCATGTCTATGTCTTGAATGATATTGCCTAGGTTTTCTGCTAGGGTTTTTATAGTATTAGGTCTTATATTTAAATCTTTAATCCATCTGGAGTTAGTTTTTGTAAAAGGTGTAAGGGATGAATCCAGTTTCAGGTTTCTGCCTATGGCTAGCCAGTTTTCCCAACACCATTTATTAAATGGGGAATCCTTTCCCCACTGCTTGTTTTTTTCAGGTTTGTCAAAGATCAGATGGTTGGAGATGTGTCTTTCTTATGCTTAAGGATACTAAACAGCACTTTAGTTTGGGGATCATTTTAATAGGAAGATCACCAACAAAGAACACAGGAATGGAAAAAAAAAATGTAACGTTAAATAGACTGTGTAAAGGACACTTGTTTGAAGTATGAGAGCTAAAACAAGAAAGCGGAGCATTGCCCCGTTTCACCTTATCTGGGAACATGCCTGTCTGACAACACAATTTCTTTTTCTACTTCACATTATGTGAATTACTAAAGCAGCCTCAAGTGTTGATTTTGGGGTCACAAAAAATTTTAGTCTGTAGGCAAATCTGCAAATATGGAATTTGAAAATCATGAAGCTCTACAGTATGTTGATGTATCTGTCATGTGAGCATTCCTCCTTCCTTTTTTGAGGAGTTTTCTTCAGACATGGGATGAGTGACACCTAACTGATTATAGAATTATTAGGAGGCCCTCCTCTAGGCCCTTCTTTATAGAATAATCTGAAGCAAATATCTTCTACTAAAGATATTTTTTGATTTGATTCAAGATTTTCCCTGGTTTTGAGAATAAAAATATTGGTAAATATGTTAGAAACTAATAAGACATAAATGGGTACAAATATGCAAAGGCAAAACCAGTAATCACATCATTTGTACTATCATGATGTTTTGACTGATGCCTATCCCCTTTGGTCAGAGTCAATTTTGGTTGACCAGACATATAGCTTTCAATATTGCTATGATGTGTTATTTTAAAAACAGTGTATATCACTTCAATAAGCAAGGATACCCATATTTTCCCTCCAAGAATGCATATCTTCATTATATGCGAAGTTTTATAAGTGGATAATGTAGCAATAAAAATATACAAAAAAGTTGAAATCAAAATCAGTAATTTTCTATTAGAATTAAAAAATTGAAAATAAAATGAATAGCTTACTGAATTTCAAAGTTGCATGCAGAAAAAGTAGAAAAAGAGAAACAAAAGAATCAAAACACAGACAGCTAAAAGTTTTATGAACCTGTTTACATGACATTCTGGAAAGGCAAAACGATAGTGACAGAAATTGGAATCATAGTTACAAACCCCAGGAAGTGGTTGTCAGAGGTGGTGAATGGGGGAGTGATTGATTACAAAGAAACTTTTGGACATGATATAAATGAAAAATTGGTGTACTGAACAGTATTAAGATTAAGGACTTCTGTTCATCACATGACACCAATAAAAGTATAATGTAGTCCACAGAATGAGAGAAGGTGTTCCAATACCTTCATCTAACAAAGGAGTTATATTCAGGATACCTGAACAGCTTCACTCAATAGCAAAAACAGACTTTGTTTTTAAATATAGCACAGCATATCCAAATGAACAACAAGCATAAAGAATGATCTAAATTAAAAAAAAAAAGTTCTAAATTATATCAGTCATAAATAAAGTGCAAATTAATTGCATGAAAACAACCACTAAAATTTTTAAACAAAATTTTAAAAATTATGGAAAATACCAAATGTAGGCAAGGATATTGAGCTACTGGAACTCTCCACTGTTTCATGGATAGTTCAACCACTTTGTAAAACTATTTGGTGGTATCCACCAAAGTTGAATGTATGCTTACTCTATATTCCTACAATTCTATTCCTAGGTATATATCAGAATATATTCTATGTGCATATTTACCATATAAATAATGTTCATCAACAGACATTTCATCAACAAACACATATCAGAATGGTCATGGTGACACCAAGGTTAATACTCTAAAACTAGAAAACACTCAATGATTCTGAATAGCTGATTGGACACATAAATTATGGTGTTTTATATGATGGTGGAATTCTATATAGCAATGAAAAGGAATTAACTAAAACTGTATGAAATGAAATGTTTGAATGTTACAAGTATATTATCGCATGAAAGAAATTAGAACAAAAAGGGTTTGTTCTATAGGATTCACGACACGTTTTTGTTTCTGGATGCAAGAAAAATAAAAATTATCCTTGTTGAGTGGTATTTAAAAGGAGTACAAGGTAAACTTGTAGAATTCTGGTAATGCTAGATTTCATCATCTAGTGAGTTCTCTATCTAGTTTTTTTCATTTCTTGTGAAAATTCCTCAAGCTGTTTAATATGATTTCTATATCTGACTATATATTATATTTCAACAAAAAGTTAAGAAAATTTGATTACTTATAGAAAAATGGATGTGTTCTGACAATTTAAAATTTTTCAAAATTTTAATATATTTCCTTTTTTCGTTTTTTCAAGATTAACTCAGAGTTTTCCCAAGCTTTTTTTTTTCTGTTTAAAGCCTTGGTTTTTAGATAGCTGTTCACAAGGTTCTGACTGGTCTGCTATTGGAAAATCTCTGGCTGTTTTGGCTCTCAAAAGGTCTTCTATTTTGTATTTGCTATTTTAAATGTTCTTGTCTTCCGGGTGTCCCTGTATTAAGGTGGAATGAAAGGTCAAAGAGTATTTCCTCTTCAGTTTTCTATACTTTATCAAGCTTACTCAAACCTAAGACTGTTTTACATGTAATTTGAGCAAACATCCTCATTAAGAACTATGTTCTATTTTCTAACAAGAAAAGATACCAACTCACAAGTACAAGTTTTCTAGAAAATTACATATCTTATATAGCTTAATCTCATGTTTGTTTTCAGTTAATTATGAGCCTCCCCATGATATGATGCTTGTGACACTAATCCTGTTCTAAATCTCTTAACAGGAGAGCCTCTGAAACTTGTGGACACTTCCCATCCCTATTTCAACTTTACCTTACTAGCTTGCAAACAACTGATAAATTACTACTTTATAAACTTTCTTATGATCTGTATTTTCATTGGGGATTTCACAGTCTTGTGTTTCATACACTATTTTTCAATAGACCAGCCCATTTTTATTTATTTTTGTTTTTGTCATATAGTAAACATAAATTAATTTAAAATATGCTTTATAAATATTTGATGCTAATAATATTACATGATCTGTCATTAAGAAAGCCAATTTCACACAAAACAGAGAAGGTAGTAATGTAATTTTCTGGGTGTTAATTTATTTCCCATGCTGTAGATACTCACATCTGGGCCTTCTGGGGTTTTTACCTTATCACCTATTAATGTTTACAATTTATCTCAGTAAAGTTTTTTGCAAGGAGATGTACACTGTGGTATGAGTAACTGAAAATAGCTCCCCATTGCTTCTATACTAACGGTTCCCAAGTATTAGTTGCATAAATTATGCTGGGTTTAAAAGATGGAAATCCCTATACCTCATTCCTGGAGATATTTACTCTGCAGCATTAAAGAGCATTTACCACTTCTCTGAATTATTCCCTTATTTCCAAAGCAAAATTTGGGGCACTTCCTACTGGTGTTTATGCTGAAATTTGTAGTTACTATTCTGTAGTTTTTCTATTATTTTTGTGTTTTAGTCATTTGTCAGCACAAGTCAGCTTCCTAGCATAACTGTAAAACTTGGAGGGTAGGAAATCACCTTGAGAAAGTCACCCATCATGCCTTTCAAGTTTAATCATGAATTCAGTAGCTCATTTTTAAAGAAAATTACTATTTTAGTTCTGTATGTTATCGGAATTGGATCAGGTACTGGGTTTTAAAAAACTGACTAGAACTCTGTCCCTGCCCTCAAGAACATAAAACTACTATTATAACTACTATTGGTGAGGAAGGAGACCCAGGCATCTAAGATCACCTCTTCCTTGACTTCTGCACTGCATTTCAATAGAAGAAAAGGCTGGCCAACTGGCGCCTCCTAAATCACCTTCCTGTAAATAGCAGGCATGGTGTGGAAAAATCTCTCCGAAAGACATTGTTTTTACTTAAACAAGATCAAGCCCCCACCCGACTCCTCCATCCGGAAACCAGAACCCTTTCATATGTGATTTCTAAAGCTGTAAACCCAAGACCTTTCATATGTGATTTCTAAAACTGTAAATCCAAGACACTTTGACTTGTAATTTCTAAGGCTGTGAACCTAAGGCTCTTTCATGTGTAATATCTAGAGTGTAAGCTAATATAAAGGCAGAGCTTCTCTTTGTTAGGTGAGCCTGGTGGTTAGACAAATTGTTGCCTTGCTCCCGGGCCATAATAAAACCTCTTCCTTCCTAGTTTGGTGTCCGAGAGAGGTCTGTTTCTCACAGCTGCCCCTGCTTCATTACTACTACCGCTACATTACCACACTGCTACTACTACTACTATATTACTACTGGTAGTAATGACCAAAAGCAACACAATCACATGAGAAATAAGGAAAAGCATTTATGGAGTCATTATTACGTGACTATTACTATGAGCATTTTGATTAGCACAGCAACTTGAGTTGGGAGCTACTAACCTTAATTTTCTCTTTAATAGAAGAGTGAATTAAGGCTCAGAACAATTAACTAACCATCTCCAGTTCCTCCAGTCACTTATCTATTATAGAGTCTAATAAATACAATAAATTAAACATGCTAACTCAGCTAACTAATAGACATAACTAATTCACATAATTAGTAAAAATTAGTTATGTGAGTAACAACTAAGAGACTATCAATATTGCCCAATGGTGAGGGCAGTAGGGGTGGATCAAGAAAAGCTTTACCAAGGATATGACTTAAAGAAAGTGCAATTAGTTACTTTCCAGTTGGAGAAGGGTTTAGATAGGAATAGAGGAGGATAGTATTGTATAGTGTAGAAAGAAAAAGGGAACTTATTAAGCCAAAGCACTGAGGTAGAACCACATTTCATATAAAATTTGAGGAGCCTGAGAATGAAAGAACGTGTGGTTATACAGAATTTAAAGGGAACTTGAAAGGGTGGTTTCAATAAAATGATGATGCAGATGATATTGGCAATGATTTAATTTCCGAAGATGAGATTTGTTGGTTCAGGATTATAGTTTATAAATAACTTTGGATAAAATATCTGTAAATCAATGGAGATTAAAAATGAGCAGATATGATAAAATTTTTCTCTTATGTTTAATCCTTAAGTGGCAGAAAGTTCTCCATATCTAACAGGAAGAAAACATTTAAAACTTTTAATAGAGATCTAACAAAAACTTTGTATCTAATCAATTTTGACTGAGCGTAGTAGCTTCAGACCTAGAACATGCTCTCTAAATCCGTAATTGAATACATGATGTTTTAGTGCAGTAGAAGGTCTATAGCTTTAATGCAGGATAGGTGAGTTCCAAAATTCTGACTTAGCCTCAGAGAGCTTTTGACTTCATCCAGGAAGGAATTCAAGGGCAAGCTGATGGTGTTAGATAGCAATCTTTTATTGAACAGTGCTGCTCCTTGTGAAACAGTTTAACTCATAGACAGTGGGCCCAGAGTCCAAAACTTATGGGCTGTTGGCAACTGTATTTACACCCACTTACACCCACTTTCAATTACATGCAAATTAAGATGCAAATTGAGGAGTGGGTTATTTAGCACTTTCAAGGAAAACGGCAATAATTTATGGGTCATTGCTAAGGAAAGGGATAATAACTTCCTGGTCGTTGCCACAGCATTTGTAAGCTGTCATGGTGCTGGTGGGAGCCTTTTATGCTGATGAGAAATGAGGGAAACTAGGAATTACTTTCATCACCATCTGCTTGTTTTTACCAGGTTTTTTTTTTTTTTTTTTTTTTTTTTTTTTTTTTTTTTTTTTTTTTTTTTTTTT
>NW_016107318.1:9013482-9051216 GCF_001604975.1 Cebus imitator
TCTCCCCCTGCTATCCCCCCCCAGCTCCCCACCCCCCACCGTCCCTCCCCTATTTCCCCCCAACTGACCCCAGACCAGGTTTTTTTTAACTTCATCCTGTCAGGCCAAGGAAAGACTCCCTTCTGGTCTCCTACCTCAGTTTTGTCTGGATTATATTACAGGCCTAACAATTAGGAGTGTGAGGACCAAAAGAAAATTTTTCTTAGTGCTATTAATATTTTGTTTTTAAAAAATTTAAAGATAAAATATTTTTAGTTCAGAAAAATAACTGCAAGAAATAGTCTTCTTATTCATAAAAAATATTTTATTCAGTTGTTAAATATCTTTAAAATATATCTGCAAAAAATGTACTAACTTCTGTCATCTACTCCACAGCTGTCTTCTGCCAGTTGAAGGTCTATGAATGTAACAGTTCAAATTAAAATTGCTAATCCTAGATTTAAGGAAAAAAGATACTAGGAAAGAGCTTTCACATTTTAACTGGCACATAAGACTAAGAACAACTGATTCTGTCAAATAACAAAGCACCTTGTACATTTTTTTTCTTGTGGATGAATGAAAATGTTTCAGAGAATGTTTAAAATTTTCTCATATGCAACTAAAAGAAATGACTAAACATACCAGCATACAAGTATCTTGATAAAGAAATTTTCTTTGGAAAACTTTAACAATGAAAGAAGAGGAAATCATTTAATTAGAACTCAAGAAGAAAGACTATCATACAGAAACGTGATCTAGTGAGAATGTGTTAATATCCATCTTGGTTCAAAGATAAGTTTGACAATTAAGTATACAGAAGTTAAAAAAAATTTATAGGTAAGTAAACTGCAGATCACCTGGGTCCCATAAGGGCATGAATGTAGGCCTCAAATTCAATGCACTGAGCAAAAGGCATTACTTTATTAAACTTCAGTAATTATTAGCAATTTTATTCTGATGAAGTTGAGACCTACTTATTTACAAACATATAGTTTTTTAATAATATAGAGACTACATTTTGAAATAGCTATTTTCTAAATTTACTGAAAGTCTTTTCCTAAATGAATTCTTATGTTCTTATGCCCTTTTCTATTTACATGGTGAAATCCTACTCAGGATTCAATTTTCAAGTAAAATAGTCAATAAAATAATTAATAAGTTATATAATTTACTTAATATTCAATCAATGCAACTCCCCAATATCCTCCCTGTACTTTTTATGACTAGCTTTTTTTTTTTTTTATACCCATATAATTTTCCTCTTTGTTTTCCTAGGGCCCTCTGCAAAGACCTTTGTTATAGCACTAAAGCTGATTTATCACTCTTTTAGACATCATAAATTATTAAAACCCAAAGCAGAAGTATTTCTTTAACTTTAAAATTTTTTCTGAGAACCTGGCACATAGTAAGTGATTAATGAACATATCTTAATTACCAAGGAAAAATGAATAAACAAAAAAAAAGTAAATCAATTAATGGTTGAATGAAATAATTGACAAGTGTTGGTAGGAAGGGTAATTATCATCCTTCTCACTTCCACTTATGTTTCCATTTCATTGACCCTTACTTTTATAAACCTGTGCTCCTATCATCGGCCTCCAGCAGTCTCTATGGCTTCTCATTGATAACATTTATTGTTCTCTCTGTTCACTTTTTGTTTCCTTCTCCTAATTTGATTTCTTTCTTCTCCACCCCAAACTCACCATTCGTAGGTGTATTCAAGACAGATTCAACTATTTAGCATACCGATTGTTTGGCCTCATCTCCTCTATAACCTTGTCTGCTTCTTGATTCTGTTATTACCTAACATTGTTTTTTCTTTGACATAATAATTTGAAACCCCTATTCTTCAGCCTTAGCTTCCGAATTCACTAAGTTTGCTTTAGTCATCCAGAGCTTTCTGGAACCTGCTTCCTCAACTTCTTTACTTCTCTCCAAACACCTTTACTCTCTTTTCCTGCTCATTATGATCCGTCATAGCCCACAGTCTATTAAAAACATTCTCAGGACTTCTTATAACTCTGTGCCAGCTTAAGAGCACTGGAGAAAATCTCAAATTTTCTCATGTTTATGCAACTATCGAGTAATATTTTCCATCTCAGTTCTGCCAATAATTGTATTCTTCCATAATTCTCCCTCTCTTACTCTCCAGAGTGGCAAAACTGACTCTGCTTTCTGTGAGGTGTTTACTCCAATCAAATCATAAGTGCTTTTGATAATCTTCTAAATAAAATTAATATTTTCTTCGAAATAATGTCTTCTAAATAAAATTTAATATTTTCTTCTTTCCTGCTCTACTTCACTTTCTATGTTTATTGTTGAGATTTAAGTTTAAGCATCACATTCTTTGTTCAGCTATTCCAGACTCTCTAATTAATATTAGGCTAGTATTTCCTCCATGTTGTCCTTCACCCATTATAGCTACTTTCGTGCTTTAGTTTTCTGATTTAATGGCACATCTTCCTTAATATACTACTATCAACATAGGAAGAATAACTGTCTCCCTTAAAATTAAAAATAATATGTATTTTTCCAAAGTGCTATAACCTAAATGTGTCCCCCAGTATTCATTGGTTGAACACTGAATCCACAGTGAGACAGTGTTAGAAGGAAAGGCCTGATAAGAAGTGTATAGGTCATGAGAGTTTCACTCTCATGTATCAATTAAAGCTGCTGTAAAATGGGGTACACTGGAGTAGATTATTCCACTCTTCTGTTTTTCTGCCATCCAGGAACACGGTTTATCCTTTTTTGCCCTTCCACCTTCTGCCACATAAGGATGCAGTAAGAAGCATCCATGCCAGATACTAGGGCCATGATCTTGAACTTTCCAGCCTCCAGAACTAAGAGGGAATACACTTCTGTTATGTATAAGTTATCCAGTCACAGGTATTTTGTTATAGTAGTATATAATAAACTGAGACACAAAATAGTATATGAATATGGTTAAAATATCTACCAATAAAGGGTTTATTATATAACAGTTAACTTCACCTTGCCTCAAAATTCCCAACACCCAATCTTACTCCCCAG
Source organism: Cebus imitator (assembly GCF_001604975.1). NCBI lineage: Eukaryota > Metazoa > Chordata > Mammalia > Primates > Cebidae > Cebus > Cebus imitator. The sequence goes on from NW_016107318.1 coordinate 9,016,495, forward strand.
AGGAGAATTACATTGAATTATTTCAACGCTTTCTAAGAGATGACCTCATAGCTGTGTATAATATGTTTATGTCATTGTTTCTTGAGATCTTTTAAGACATTACCAATTGTCTTTTTAGAATAATAATAGATCAAAATGTAGCTTGACTCAACCCATCTCTTCGTGTTCCTTACATTTATATTTAACACTTTCACTACTTTTAAGAGACTACTTAGCCTCACCAAACATTTTTTTTAATCTCATAGAACATAAAATAACTTTCAAAAACTCCCTTATACACTTGTAAATTAGAAACTGAAAGTGTTCACTATATGTTTAAATGGTCACTAAGGGCATATTCTAAAGCATACTATAAATACTTAGTTTTTAAAATAAATAAAAATATTTCATTCTTTCAAAAATGTACTTAATTTTTTTAAAAATTTCATTTGTTTTTCTTTCTTTCTTTTCTTCAACATTTATTTTAATTTCTGGGATACATGTGCAGGGTGTGCATGTTTGTTATGTAGATAAATGCGTGCTATGATGGTTTGCTGCACAGATTGACCCATCACCTAGGTATTAAACCCAACATTTATTATCTATTCTTTTTGATGCTCTCCCTCCCACCACTCCCTCGGCTGGCCCCAGTGTATCTTGTTGCCATCACATGTCCATGTATTTGCATTGTTCAGCTCCCACTTACAAGTGAGAATATGTTCTGTTTGGTTTTCTGTTTCTGCATTAGTTTGCTGAGGATAACAGTAGCTTCCAGCTTCATCCATGGTGTAGGGGGTGGTGGTGAGGCAGGAGAATCACTTGAACCTGGGAGGCAGAAGTTACAGTGAGCCAAGCTTTTGCTAATGCACTCCAGCCTGGGCTACAGAATGACACTCCTCTAAGAAAATAAAAAGGAAAAGGAAAAGGAAAGAACGAAAAAGCGAGCAAACCTATTTGAAAGTATTCTTAGAAGAATTTGGCATGTGTCCTTTTTAGTTGGAGGTACACATGAACAAAGAGACTGCTTTCTCCATGGAATATTCTGGCTATACGTTCAGGGCAAATACAGTGGACAGCAATGATGCAGCCCACAGTAGTTATATGTGTATTGTTCATGTGTTTCATCATTTCCAAATTGAGCCATTTGCTCTGACAGGATCTAACCAAGAGGGTTGCCTACAAAGCTTAAGGGACCTCAGCAATCATAAGCTCTTGGGTATACAGCCAGGAGAAGAAGCTAAGGGAAGTATGGAGAGCATCATGTACAGATGAGAAAGCAGTGCAGTATCTAAGTTGAGCTTCTGAAGAATTCACATCTATGAGATTTGAAAAGAGCTGACCCTAAGTCAATTCTAACATTTCAGTAATCATAAAATAGTACACTATAAGGACACTTCTAAGAAGCTGACTTACAGCCTCACTAGCCAATTTTGCCAAGTGGTCACAGCTGACCACAAGGAAAACCATTAAATGTAGTCCTAATTCTGTACAACAATGTGCCTCACTAAAATTTTGAAGAATGTGGAATCTTGTGTGATATCTGATGTCTCTACAATATACACTGATTTTAGTACCTAGTTATGTCCAGGATTTTCAAGTAAGATATTTTCCTCCATTGCTACATTTCTGCCATAAATAGTTAAGTGTATGCTCAGTCTACCATCTTGGATCAGAAGCCAGAACATCTATTTAGTGATTACTGCAATCACAACATCAATAATAATTTCTAGTAAATTGTAAGGGCTCATAATGTATTTGCTTGATGAACAAATAAATGAATGACTAGACTCTAAAATAAGTGGCCAATAATAGGCACTAAATAAATATTAATTCATTTTTATATTTCTTTTAGCAAAGTGAAGTAGCCATTTTTATATGCATTTAAACAAGGCATAGCTATCTACATTCTGAACAACATTGATATTAAATTACAAATGTATTTGTTAAAATGTAATTTCTATTTAAGTAAATTTAAATGTTCTGTTGACAGATTACTAAAATATTCTTAAAATCTATTATTTCTAATATTTTCTTCTCTAATATTCTTATCTAAAAATCATAAACAAACACATTACTTGATATTTATACAGACATAACTCATCATAATGAATTCAGTTTTCAGGTCAGTTAGCCAAAAGCAATGACAAAAATCAATTTAAACAACCACAGTACAGGAACTATACTTTTTCAAAAAGTTTAAATCATTATTAGATAGATAAGTGTCATGGACAACATTGACATTGGAAAGATTTCACATGATATCCCAAGGCTCATTTTACTTCAACTATTACCTGTGAATGGTCAACAGAAAATAGTGCTAAATCACAATTAGATATATTATTTAAAGTAAATGTCTGGTAGATCAGAATCAGAAAACATTGTGTTTTCAAAATACAAATAGAGTGCTTCATTTTCTAACTAAATGCATAGGTGGAGTGTCAACAGATCAATGCTCAAATGCTAAAATTAATTGCAAAATATTGTGCACACTTTAGGACATGACTAATGATATGGCTATATCAATCTTATTAGTATACTAAGAATATGGTCTCAAAATTAGCCAAATCTAACTTTTGTAAAAATCAGCTTTATTATGGTATATTTAACATACAGTCTAATTCATTGATTTTAAGTGTAGAAGTCAATGACTTTTGACAAATGTATATATTTATGTAACTACCTTAAGAAGCGAAATATAGAACCATTTGTATCAGACCTGAAGTTCTTCACCCCATTGTGCAATTAACCTCTTACCCAAATCACTGGTTTCTGAAACTGCAGCTCTGATTTCTATCACAATTGTTATGTCTTCCAAATTTGTTTGTAAATGGAATAATAAAATATGCGTTTCTTTGTCTCTGTTTTTTTTCTGTTAGCAAAATGCTTTAGAGAGTCATACATGTTTTTGCATGGTTATGAATTTGTTTATTTTTAATTACTTAGTAACAATGGTATATTCCATTGCCTGTATATACCTTAGTTTCTTTATTACTTCAGAATTCATGACATTTGAATTGTTACCATTTTTTAGCTGTTGTAAATAAAGATAGAAACATTTGTGTCTAAATCTTTGTGTGGATATATGTTTTCTATTTTTCTATGTATTATATCTAAAAGTGGGAATGCTGGGTCATGTCGTAAGTGTGTGTTTAATTTCTTGTGAAACAACTAAACAATTTTCCAAAGTATTGCATTCCCACTAGTAACATGCAAAAGTCCTAGTTGTTTCACTTTCTTGCCAATATCTGTATTGTTATTCCTTTTAATTTTAGCCTTTGCAGTGGTTGTGTAGTCATATCTCACTGATGTTTTGATTTGCATTTTCCTAAAACAAATGATGTTAAGAATATTTTCCTATACTTATTTGCCATTCTTTGGAGACACGGCTCTTCAAGTCTTTAGTGCAGTTTTTAATATGGTTGATTGTTTTATTATTGAGTCATAAGAACTTATTTTTAATATTCTAGGCAAGTTCTTTATTAGATATATATTTTGAAAATATTGTCTCTCAGTCTATAGCTTTTTAAAATTTTCTTCACAGTGTTACACCAATGTTACACAAATGTTACACCAATGTTACACAGTGTTAAACCAATGTTACACAAATTTTCTCCTATTTTTTCTACAACTTTTGTAGTTTTAGTTCTCATGTTTAGGTCTATTTTTATTTAAAAGTAATTTGTGCCTATGTTATTAAATAAAAGTTAGGATTCAGTTTTTTTCATATAGCATTCCAATGTTGCTAGCAACAGTTATAATTTTTACCCCTTTTATTAAACTACTTGGGCACCTTGTTAAAAATCAATTGGCTGTGGATCTGTTTCTGAACTTTATATTTTGTTCAATTGGTTTGTACATCTATCCTTATGCCAACGCTACTATCTTCTGGTTACTGTAGTTTTAGAATAAGTCCTGAAATCAGGTACTTTAAGTCCCTTAACTTTGTTTATCTTTTTCAAAATTGTTTTGGCTATTCTAGATTATTCACATTTCTAAATAAATTTAATAATCGGACTTTCAGTTTTAATAAAATATTTATTCCAGAAAATTGCCAATTTAAAAAATAAGCTCCAGCACATATTAGCTCTGCTACTTTGGGTTTTCAGGCAATCTATCAAATATATCCATTTATTTATACTTAATAAAACAGAAATAAGGTTACCATATTCATAAAAGACAATGAAATAATGTGGCAAATGTGATAGCCACCTAGTTTGTTTGAAACACGTTAGGTATTCCTGAAATGTCTGTTCCCTTCAATGTAATTTTCCCTTCTCCAAAACATAAACAGTTTAGATTCCTGTGCATTGATAATTACTGGATTTTAAATGTTTGACCGTTTCAAAGGTAAATTTAGGTGAAAATCTAAGTTCTTGAATTTCACTGAATTGATTCCATTAACAGCTTTTTACATATGTCTGCAGTAAAGATTAGGCAATTGAGATTCCCAAATCCAGTGACTTCAAAATACAAGCATTATATGAATGGATGGTTCTTGTAACTTATGCAATTACTGTGGAATTTAATGGAATAAAATATGTAATTACTATTGGTCTTCATATTCTTGAATTGAAGTACATATTAGTATTTTTTCTTCCACTGCTCTGCATTTATAAAATGCTAGTTTTAACTTACTTAAAAGGCAATATCAAAAACCTATACTGGAAGCTCCTGGTTAAATGACCCAAATGGAAACCTTGGGTGTAACCTGAAACACTGAGTGTTAAGTTTTATGTGCTCCTGAAAACCTGTGCTTACTTGCCAAAATCTTCACAACTTCAATGCATTTCCATTCTGATCCTAAGAACCTTCTTGCTTTCCTACTTCCTCGTTTTAAGCATTTAGCTTTATGTTTTTTGCTTGTATGGATTTAAAAAAAATATGATGTGAAAAAAGATAAATTCTGTTAGTAAAATCTAATAATATTTGGTAATTTACTTTGTATTATATGTTGCGATTCCCCAGGGTGCATACATATTCAATTACTGTCTTTGCCTCTAGACTCTCAGGATTATCACATTCACCTAATTGTCTTGACTACCATGATGTGGATCAGTGATAAATAAATTACTCCAGATCTCTGTGACTCAAACTAATATTTCTAAATTTCAATTATATATGTATTTTCTGGATGTCTTCGAGCAACTCAAAATGAACATGTTCAAGAAAATTATCTCCTCTTCAACTCTGTATTTTATATTCACTTTCTTTACATTTAATTGACTTTTCTTATGAAGAACATAAATTCAATGTAGATAGTATTAGAATAACAAAAACTGTAACAATGAAATATAAATCACCTTTGATTTAATCACAAAGGAGGAATCATTTTCTTAGCCATACCTTTTATTCACATATATTTATTTATACGTTAATGTGTCTTAAAATTACATGAGATTAAGGTAAAAACATATAGGATTAGAAAAGGATTGCATTAATTATATTTCCAAAGTTCATAGGGTATCTCCATCATAAACTTCTCCATTCATGCTTTATTTACTGATTTTTATTCCCATGCTCCTACCCCTATGTCATCCTATCCCTCAGATAACAATTCTAATATATCCCAGTCATTTATCATATTTAAATGTGTGTTAGAAAATGTATGCCAATGTGTTAGAACTATGTATTTTTAATTTACATTAAACATGTTTAATGTGTCATTATCTCTCTCTTTTTAATTTTTATGTGTAGTTTTTAAGATCTACTCATGTTGCTAGGTTTAAAGCTATTCCATTTCTTATTGTTGCATAAGAACACATGGTCCATATTTAACATATTTTGCCTACATAGGTATGTTATGGAGACTGAGATTACCAAAACATTTGAACACAGGTAATGAGTTAATGAATATCCTAGAACATGTTTCCTCACATTCTGTACAAATATTTCCCCAGGATATACACTCAGGACTGGAATTGCTGGATCATAGGATATGTGTGTCTTAATTTGAATAATTAATGCCTTCTGAATGGATACCCTAGCCTACATTTTCTTCTAGAGAGCTTGAGGATTTTTACATTCCTACTTTGCTGCGTATCTGTCACATTACATCATTTTATACTTTTTCCTAACAGGCCCTGGTTAAATTTATTTGATTAAATGTGAATTAATTTGATTACAAATATTTATCTTTATCTGACTTAATGCCTTTACATCATACATTTCTGTAGTTGCTATTACATTAAGACTTAATCCTAGTATTTTTTTCTTTTTATTGTTGCCTCTTTTTGTTTCCTTTCTCTCTTGATTTTTCTTAAATAGACTGAGGTTAATTTTGCTTGTCTAAAAGTTCTATTTCTCTTTCTATGTTGATACTATGTTACCTAAGAGCCATGCTAACACATATATTATGAGTCTTGGCGACAAATCCACTGAGTGGTCATTTCTGATATTATAATATACATTAACTTGAATAATTTTCTGTATATAAATGATAAGTTCAACATCTATTAAATAACACATTAAAATGCTATTCAATGGCCCTTTAGTTTTATATATATATATATATACACACACACACACACACACAACACACCCATGTATGTATACATATATATGTATATTTACATATAAAGTTTTTTCGGTCTTATTTATGTCCTCCTGCTTTCTGCAAGAGACACTTACTCTGTTCTTCCTAGTCATTTTTTGCTGTTTGTCTTTATCCATTCAACTATTTTATCTATTGGGTTACCTTTTTTTTAACTATATTTTTTATATTTAACATAGCCACTTAACGTTACCTTATTTTATCAAATAGCTAATATCCTTCATCTTCCTAAATGCATTCATCATATTTGTTTTAAATTCTTGGTTTATCTGTTCCGATGCTTTTGCTGTAGATTTCATAGGTAGTTTAGCTGTTGTTTTGAGTTGGAATCTTCCCTTGTTGTTATGTTCCCCTAGGCTTTTAAACCCCTCTCTCTGGGACTGAGTATTAGAGAATGGTCAATGCGAGGCTCTAGTGTGGATTAGTTTTTGGAAAGAGTCCCAGTTTTTACAGCTATAGACTACATGGATCCATATGGATAATTCACATTTCTTTACACTCAACAAGGCACTTTTCTAGCCAGGTGCTGCTGCTAACTCCCTGTTTTATGTTAAATCAAGAAGTGTTTCCACCTTTGGAAAATATAGTTGATAAGGATCCTACCACAGCTGTTGCTTCTGATACATGATTTTTAAACAATTTTTCTTGGATTTCAATTCAAACCCTGTTTCTCTTTCTAGAAATTCATGAACTGCTCAGTGATATTTAGGTACATTTTATGATCACATATTTCAATATTCAAAAAACAAATTTCTGTTGCTTTTAATCACACACTTTCACTGATACTGTGCATATTTTCTCTAAACTAGTTCAGCTCTTACATAATTTAATATATATTTATATAGATGTGCATATATATAAAATACATAAATATTTGAAGATATGAAACATGTAAACTAAAACTCACAAATCCTAAACAAATATATATTATGGTTACATGCACACAAAAGTATAACTGATAACAATAATCATTATAGCAAATGTCAATTTGAATACTTGAAAATCAATCCTTCTGGTTATTACAAAATGAATATGCTTTGACTGAGTTCATTCCACAAACACTCTGGTTAATAATAGAAAATATATTAATCTATTTCAACATATTTATAGATTTATAGCTAACAAGTAAAGAACATCATGCCATTATAAATATATTTGTGAAAACAGATTTAAAACATAAGAATATCTAACAAGTGGGGGAAAGCCCTGAGAGAAATATATAATAAAAGGTACATTTCAATGTAATTAAAAAATCCTCTGTCTCAATAAATATCCAACATATTTTTAATGGAAAAATACTAATATTATCTTTAATGTTAATGAAAAATCAAGGATAACTTCTGTAAGTACTATTTTCAATTCATATTCCTCTGAACTGGATCCAATATGATAATCCAATAAATGGGATATCTGTAACAGAAGTAAATTATTATCAGTAGTAGTAGAAGATTTTATTAAACATTTTTGAAAATTCAGAAGAAATACTCATAATATTTCTGACTTAATTAGAAAATTCAGTGGTCAGTGAAAGTATATTAAAATCAATAACAATTTTGAAGAACAATATGTATGCTAGACTTCTGGGAGATGATGGATTCCGTTGAAAACGATGGGCTGCTTGCTCTTTCCAAGTTTTAGAAATTCCCTATGAAATACATGGAATTTATTTTATAATTAACTATAGCTATTGCTCTGTTTTTTAAATTTTGTGGAATTTTCACATCACTCAAAATGATTCTTTGTAATAAAGTAGCTTTACTTGTTTGGTATGAGGCAGGCTTGTCACTAATATAGCCAATGTAAAACTATGTCTGATACAATTCTAGGTAAAAATACAGGCCCTCTGGAAAAATAATTTCTATTTAAGAGCGTATTAAGTCATCGAGACTGGAGCTTTATTCAATCTGGTCAAGCTGAAGGTTCATACTAGAAGCATTATTCACTCCCTGACAAATTTTGATACTAATAATGCAGTTCAATCAGAAGGCCAGCTTCCACTTCTACTTAACAAGACAAACTGCTAGCAATGAGAAATTAAGTGAGCCATTAAGTGTTGCACATTTGCTTTAAGTACTAAAATATCAGTGGCCTATTTTTTCCAAGAAGTCATTTTTTCATTCTAGTTTGGAATATTGTGCTGGCTAATTTTATTTTATAAATGTTGTGTGTTCTTAATGCCTGTTTTTAAATTAACATTTCACTTAGAAAAAAAAAAAAGGAAGAATGTTATTCTGTAAAATACCTGCAGTTGTCTAACCTGCATTTTTAATGATCCAGTGTTGAATTTGTAAAAATTTTTCTCCAGTTACAAAAAGAGGTTTTTTTCTATCACATCAATATGATCATTACTCATTTTCCACTCATTGCTGAGACAAGAAAAACACTAGCTTTATGATGAACAGAAAAGGATCTATCAGGCCCCAGTCACTTTTCATGAACTAAGGATTGGTGTCAGTGACTGTCAGATACAAGTGATTTTCTCCATAAATCTCCTTTTCCTTGCAAAAGTGAATCATTGTTCCCTAACACTGTACTAGCTGTTGTTCAGGTTTTCTGTTATATAAAATTTAATGAGAACAGCCACCAAAAACATCAAGAACCAAGTATGTAGCAGAGAGAAATCCTCAAGTTTGTTGAGATACTTTCGTATAATTACCTGTGCTTTCTTTCAGGTATCAGCCCTTTCAAAAAAAGGATGAAAATTTATTTCTCCTGAAGATCCAATATTATGGTCACTAGTGTGTGTATGCATGTGTGTGTGTGTAATACATTATGTATATAATTACAGATTCAGTCTAATAATATGACTTAAATTTAAATTCGATTTTAAGAGACCTCACGGTAGAATATATTGCCTACCCTGGCCAGGCACCAATTATGAGACTCTCACTTATTCTTGTTTTTCATCTGCAACAAACATCTCTGGCTTTACTGCTCCTATTTTCTGTTGCCAGGGTCAAGTACCTTGAGGCAGACAGCTGGGCCCCCTTGATGGAAGATTCCCACCTCTATAATTCACCTAGACCTCTCTAATTCACTCCCACCCATCATCTGCCACAGGTACAGCTTTACGATTGTTTGAACACACCACAAGACATATCTGTTTGCTGTGCCCTTTGGGTACACTAATCTTTTTTTCTGAAACTGTGTACTTATTGGAGAAGAGGTTATTGTTTCTAGTAGGGGGTGTGAAAAGGTAATGAGAAAGTACTTAATTTATGGTTGCTGTTTCCATTTGGCTCATCTGTGTTTGCGTGTACTTTCCAGATATTTCCCAAAGGAGCACTTAATTCATCTAAAATATTTCACATATAAATCCACACTTATGTGGTAACTTCACTGACACATGGTATAAACTCATTTCTTTCTATTTGCTAGTTTGACTCAATAAGCTCTGGAATGGAAAGTTTCCCTGATCAAATGGAAGAAACAGGAACTCTAATAGAAGGAAATATAGGTCCCTTTTCTGCTACAATTCCCACATTCTCTCCAAATGAAACCCATAAAACACTTGTAGTTTTATTTTTGCAAAATAATGGAGGATAAGCTGTTGGATAGAAAAAAGAACTAGCTTAAAGGCTTGCTGATGTTGGAAATTTTGAGTTCTTTATTCTTCGTGTTAAAAGCCTTTGGAAGAGCAAAAGATTATATCTGTGTCAGAATTTTACTATGGTGGAGATCAAATGCCACTGATTCATGCTCATTAGGGCTGCTTCTCCCTCACCTGGATAGCTTAAAGAAGTCTTTATGAGAGCTCAGTGAGGATTCACTTAGCGCACAAGAATAATAAGAAAAAATCTGTGTGGTTGGTCTTAATTTATGAGAGAATGAGATCTTTTAGTTATTATGCCCTGGAAACCTTGAAAAATTTTGAATACATTATACTCACAAATATACGTATTAAATCCTTTAAAATCTATGAAAGACCAGGTTACTACAATGGTACTTCTATTTTATACTCAATAAGAGGAAGCCTAGTGTTAGTTTTCTTAAGAGTAAAAAATAGAAAGTCTACAACTGATTTCCCTTGGTTGAATTTATCTAATCAAAGAGATGTCATACTACAGTAGGTTTTGTGTGTGTGTGTGTGTGTGTGTGTGTGCGTTTGTGTGAGTTTGTGTATGTATGCATTATAACATAATTTTAATTAAGACATTAAGCTTCTACTCTATTTTTGCTAACACATAATAAATTATAAATGTACATACAAACATATTTTCTAATTATGATTTGTCTCTATCTAATTGCCATTTACTATCAAAATGACCTTAAAAGGCCTTTAAAATAAATCACCTCACCATATCATTGGAGGATTTGGGGACCAGAAAATGGAAGAGCAACTTTAGAGTTATAGTGTCAATTAGTGCCTGTTTTCCTATCCTCAAACTTTACTCTCTCCTGGACACCCCACAACCTCTTTTAAAGCTACTTACTATTACGGAGAATTAGTTTGACCACATGTTGCCTAAGAACTTCATTATGCTATGCTTATATTTAATTTCAAATCTATATTTATAGATGAAAATCTCTAATACAAAAAAGAACAACGTGGTAACTCACTATTCTGTTTTTATGGCATTCTGTTGAGTTCAAGAAATTAATAACTTTTTTGGGGGTTTATACTAGAACACCATACTAGTATTGCAATAAGAACAAAAATAAGATAGCGATTGTAATCAAAGAAATTATATTTCTATTATTTTGCTTTTCATAATGAGTAATATTTATGTTTTGCATATCTGTCTCCTCTAAACTCTTCCCAACAGCATTCTAATATTGGAAAGTACAGGTTGTCTTGTGACTATAACTGACTAATAAACCAAATATTTTCTTTCAATTACAATAAAGCCTAATTAGAATATCATAAATTAAAATATTTATAATTGATTCAAATCATTATCAAGATCTTGTAACCAGGCATTTTAATGACAACTTTCAACTTTCTTTCTTTCATTAATATATTGGAATCTCATCACACACTGAGGTCTGTTGGAGGGAAATAGGGGAGGGACAATTGGGGGTGGGGAGTTGGGGAGAGAGAACATGGGGAGAAATGTCAGATACAGGTGAGGGGGAGGAAGGCAGCAAATCATGCTGCCATGTGTGTACCTATGCAACAGTCTTGCATGTTCTTCACATGTACCCCAAAACCTAAAATGCAATTAAAAAAAAAGAAAAAAACCCTAAATATAAAGTGGTTAATTAGTACAAACTATGTAATATTTTTCAAGATTTTGTGAAGGGGTCTTTTAGTATATATCACTATATCATTTGTTTTGAAAATTTATAATTTGCTGTTTTTTAAATGTCAATATTCACTTTGTACCTAATTTTGTATTTTGTACTTTATATTCTTTTTCTTAAAGAGCTTCAGCAAATTTTCAGAACACTGCAATGAAAGTCAAGATTTTACAAACTTCCAAAGGGGAAAAAAGGAAAAACCTCAAACTCGGAATTGCCACATGCAAAGAACCAAAATGGCTTTAGACTTTTCTACAGCACTGGAAGGTAAAATTTAATAGAGAAAAGCCCTCAGACTTCTAGCAGGAAAATATACATATATATATATATATATATATATACATATATATATATATATATATATTTGACTCTCTTCTCTCCGCCTTAACACAACACAAACACCAAAAATATCTCTGGTCTTCAATTATCTTTTTTTTTTTCTCTCAAGATCAATGCATTTGAAGAGGTTAAAAAAAAATGCCTCAACCGGAATCCTTTAGTTCTGAGGGCTTCACCTGCTAAGCCGTACTTACAGGATAGAAGTATCAAGGAGATGAGATACGACGCAGTAGAAGTTGAGACACATTAAGTCCTGTCCCCATCTCCTACATTACTGTCAACTACTAAACAATTTTTCACTTATTTTCTTTTGCATATTTCTACAATCCAGCGGTCATAGTCTAGAAACGGAATTTCTACCACTCCTTTGAGAAGTCTGTGTAGCCTGTCTTGTACATTCAAGGATATGATTTCAGCAGAAGAGTTGTTGGTCTTTATAGATTTTGCTCACTCATTATTTTGTCTAAGGTCTTCATTTGCAAGTAAGGTTAGCCTTCTCTATGGCTTGAAGATGATCAGCTTCTGTGTGTCATGAATGCTTGAAATAATGGATATTCTAACAACATTGGATATTTTACTTTATAGATGTTGATTAGATCAATGTTATTATTTTTGTTCCTCAGATATTCTATATGCTTTATGATTTATTGTCTGCTTTTTTGATCAGTTACTGAGAGAGGTATGTTAATGTTTCCTCTAGGAGTATGTGTATGTCTTGTCTCTCCTCTTAATTGTCAATGTTGCTTTATATATTCTAAAGCTATATTATTGCAAGCATAGAGATTTGTCATTGTTAAGGTATTCTGTTCTCATCATAATGCAACACCTTCTATATCTCTTGAACCATTTATTTCTTAAAATCTATTTTTTGTGTTATTGGTATAAATGTACCAAATTTTGTGTGTTTGCAGAGAGACAAGGAGGGGTAGGAATACTGTTTGCATAGCATATCTCTTCCACACATTTAGTTGGAAAATTCCTATGCACTTTTTTATGTACTTACTTGTAATATTTGTTTCTTACAAGTAGGATACTGTTTTATTCACTAGGTGTGACAATCTTTCTTTTCTATCTGGAATTCAAATGCATTTTATAGAGATAATGACATACAGATCTATTTTTGTTGTCATTCCTGTTTTATGTGCCCTTTCTCTACTTTCTTTTGGCCCACTCAGATATATTTTATTATTTAATTTCTCCATTTTACCTTAAAATTTTTCATTTTTGAATAATTTTTAGTGGTTATCCTAAAAATGAAAACATGGCCCTACACTTTGCATACTTTAACACAAAGCATTGTGCAGCAAGATTAGCATGTAGCTAGTTATTTAACAAACATTATGTCAGAGCAATAATAAAACAATACACATTAACTAAGCATGACAGTGGAGAGTTTAGTCTACTGGGAAGCTCTATGCACAGAGGAAGTGTGCAAAAAATCAATGGAAACTTTCTTAAGTTTAAAGGAATTTCAATATATCTTAGAAATTTGTATATGAGTTAGCCAGGCAAATCAAGTGCATGAAGATAGGAAGAATGGGAGGTTAATTAGAAGCAGGAGAAGCAGCTTGCACAAAGGGAAACTATTGCATATTGAATATGGGTATAAACTAAAAATTAAAATTCTAAACCCCTCAACTGACTGAATGGACATTGTCTTGGCCAAAGAGAACACAGAGTAACCTTAGAAACTGAGTTCTCAGCCATGACATGCTGGGTGACCAGACACACCCCGATATACACCCTTCCTTGCCATCCACAATTAGGCTTTCTTCCCAAAAGACTTAACAGAAACAAGCTCTTTCAAAAGACTCCACCACTGATATCAACAAACCATCTACACTGTCCCTCCTTTTTTGCTTGATACCACCAACCATGGTGTGTTTCTGGCTTGTCTATGGAGAGCATGCATTAAGAGGTTTTATGTTCACTGTTTCATCTTTCGATGTCAGAGGGCCAAAAACTATATGCTCAGATCATGCTAACATGATTTTTTTTTGTACATCAATTCCATAAAGGAGCATGCATCTCAGTACCCCATGCATACATATATCCTTTTATAAATATTCAAGATTCCTCCGATGGCTTATTAAACATTTGGCCATCACACTCAGCATAAATTCTTGTTCTTTGCTTCCCTTCTTCAAAGTATATGTTTCCAGTTTCTGGCTGGAGGATGTGCTTGCCAGCCTGTCTTAATGGACACGCTGAAGGACATGCCCTTTATGAGAAAAAAAGACTCTGCTTTCCAAATATTTGAATCTCATCATTCTTCAGTTGACTTGGGAACTGCAAAGAGAAGGTAGGTAGGAATAAGATGGAGCACAGACCAAAGATGAATAATCTTGTAATTATTTCTCATTTTCTGGAGTATGTGAATATGTTGTTGAGAAGCTATTAATGTGATTTAACAGAGAAATGACAGGCAAATTGAAGTATTATAATATATGAAGAATGTGTGTTAGTAGTTAAAATAATTTCACTAGAGGAGATTATCCTCAGACTGTGTGCATGTCAGAATTTGAGACGAAAATTCCACTTACTAATAAGTGAGATTAAGTAGAGCCCATAAAGAAGTAAAGATGGTCTTACTGGTGTGAGAGATTGCAAAGTGTGCTGTGAAAAGCAAAACAACAGGAGATTTCCCAAACAGATGGTGTTATCAACAATATTAAATACTGAAGAGGTGTCCACTAGGATCATAAGCTGAAAAAATATGCACTTAGCTAGTTAAAATATAGTGTCATTGAGGCCCTGAATAGATGAAATTTCAGATTTTGAGGGAATTAACTCGTGGTAAGAGAGTGAAAGAGTGATCAAAAGTTTGAGTTATTCCAGAAATACATAACAGAGAAAAGTTGAAGAAAATTGAGATTGAGTCTAATAATGAACATGACACATCCAGAGAAATGTAGAGAAGAGTGGTAATTGCCATGGTAATCAACTTGCCAGCCTTTTGTGAAGTGGGATTACAGAATGTTTTTTAGCAAAGAAAGTAGACAGCAGAGTCAGAGAGATTTGTATCAGATCTGAGAGATTTTGAAACTCAGTTGGCTTTCTGTAATAAATATGAGGCCGTCTTTTTGAGATGTGAAAAAAATACATATTAAAGTACTTAGAATAGTGCTGAGAAAAGATTGCTTAGATAAGTTTCTTTTACCATCTTTGGCAGCACAGTTAGCAAAATTGAATCACAAAAGGATCAATGTTTGCTGGATAAATGAGACCTCTGAATGAGAATGTCAAAGATATACACACTGGCCATATAACTTTAATAATGTTTCTTATTTTTGCTCACAGCTTGTATTTAACTTCTAACAATGGGACTTCTGCTTGCAATCTACAGGCCCCAGGATTCCTAGGATGTCCAGCATTCATTCCCAATAGATAATATATGCTCTATTTCATGTAACACGACCAAATCCTCTTCCTTGAGATCTAGTTCAATCTCTACTTCCTGAAAGCCTTCTTTGATCTCATTTAAAAATGTTTTTTCAGCACTCATCCCTAACTATATTACTTCTTGAATAACCCACATTTGTGTGACCTGTCTTGAAGTACATATCATGTTTAATTTAATTCTGAATTTAAGTTTTATGTTATCTATCCAACTTGAATATATGTTCCTTGTGGAGTTTTGTTATTTTGTATCTATCCAAAAAAGCTTGTAATGATATCATACTTAAGATAAAACTTTAATAAATATCTTTGGATACTGAAACTGTTAAATACTGTATGGTAACTCCAAGTAAAGAATGCATTTATGTTGCTAGTAAATGCTTTAAGAATGTTCAGCTGTCCTAGAAACATGGCGTCCATATTAAAGATTTTGAAATACTACACATAAGAACAACTTATATCTCAGTCAAATTCTCCCCATGGCAACAGCAGCTTATTTCACAGAGAATAGCACTGATTTACGTAGTAGGTAATGCAAATCTTGATACTCAGAGTGTTTTTGTTTTTTTGTTGTTTTTTTTTTAAATTGAACTTCACACACAAACACACACAAGAGTCCTGTTTAAATAGATTACAAGTGTAACATTATTTAGGAATCAGTTATATTAAGGATACACTTTGAAACATATTTTACCCAAAAAGAAGATTACAACCATAATTCAACTTTACCTTTCAAAGAGCATCATTTATTTACACCCAGGACAGCAGACCAGGAGCTATCCAGTCAGTGAAATTGTTTATCCAGGGATTTAACTGATTCATGGAGTAAAATGAGATGATAATTTTGAGAGAGCAAAACACTTAGCATAAAACAGTAATCAATGTACTCAAAATTATTAGTACATAAAAATGTCGTCTTCTGTAGTGTTCAAGTGCCTGAATATTAGGCTTTCTATGACAATATCTCCTTACAATACATTATTTTTAACTTTACAAGTTTTGATATGGTTCGTAATTGATTCCCAACTTAGACTCTACATGCACAGGCACCTGTAAAAATAATATCAATCTTGTAGTGTGTACAGCATACTCACACTTTATTTCCTTACTCTAACAGATAGTGTAGCCTTAACCACCATTACAATTTTGGTAACTTACTTCCAAATTCTTATCCAGCTCACCTAGATGAAGTTTATTTTTAGGAATTTTGAAGAGATTCAAAAGAAAGAAAAAGGGTTCTTAATAGGAAAACTCTAGATTTATGACTATTTTTGCCAAAAATGCAGTGTTTTGAAGGAGAAATATCATAATTTAGATCAGTCCACTTGGAATAGAATGTGTTTGTCCCCTTTGTGTCATGAAAACATGTTTGAAAGTATGAGAAAAGTTTTGATCCCCAATGTTTTATGGCATTTTAAATTCATAAGTAACGTTATAATATCAAATATATTTTAGCATTGAAATATATTCTTAATATCTAGTTTTGAATATCTTTCACTAGACAATGTGATTATATGTAATGATAAAATTAATATATAGTTATGATTTTCCTAGGTTTTGGCACAGCAGAAATCTGATATTTTAAATATCATGTTGTTGCCATTTTTTTTGCCAATTCTGCTGCTACATTACTATTATATTTTTGAAAGAACATATGTTTGAAAGAAGATAAATCTATGTCCATTAGTCATGCTAAAACAGAGTTTATTTGTGGCAGAGGATAGAAAATTCCATTCACTGCAATAAATTTTTATTGCTTCATTTGGTTCCATGCCCTCATTCTAGACATTGTGAATATGGAAATGAACTAGAGATTGTTATTTCTTCATCATAAACTGATTAGAAATATAGTAATATAAACAAAGAGCTATAATATAGTATGATGAGTGTTATGATGGAGATATTCTTAAAGTAGCAGTGGAACACAAGTGATGAAGATTATAATTCTGAGTGGGGAATTAAGAACAGAAAGAGGACCTACAAAGAAAAACAACATCTCAGCTGAGTTTAGAACAAGTGAAGGTTTTCTGGGAAGAAACAACGCATCATTTCTATATAACAAAAATTTTAATCTCTTGCCCTAACTTTCACAAAGCAATATAAATTTTATACCTTATAACTTAAGTTCTTACTATAGAATCTTTCTCAATTTCTATTGAGCTGAAAAAAAGAAATCCTATGAGAAATAGTCACCCAATGACGTTTATTTTGCATAGAATGAATACATGAAGAAACCATTCTAAGAAAGTCTACTATTCTGAGAGTTTTTTATCTACCTTGTACAGTAACCACAACAAATAAGTAAAGCACAGAATCTATTAAAATACTAAGCCAGTAAAAGTATGAGGAAGAGATCCAGTTTCAGCTTTCTGCATATGGCTAGCCAGTTCTCCCAGCACCATTTATTAAATAGGGAATCCTTACCCCATTGCTTGTTTTCATCACATTTATCGAAGATCAGATGGTTGTAGGTGTGTGGTCTTATTTTTGAGTTCTCTATTCTGTTCCATTGGTCTATGTGTCTGTTTTGGTACTAGTACCAGGCTGTTTTGGTTACTGTAGTCTTGTAGTATAGTTTGAAGTTGGGAGCCCCAGAACTTAAAATAAAAGTCGATGAAAAAATTAAAAATAAAAATACTAAAGTAGGATCATCATTGAATTTTTTTTCACCTGTATTAAATGCAGCCAATCTCCTCAAAGTTCTAATACATGTTTCCCTATCTAAATGATAAAATAGAGAAAAATAAAAAAAAATTTCTCAAATTCCTATCACCACAATTTACCAGTCTGCAACTGTGCCTTCTCTCTCATTATCACAGATGTACAGCCTCTTTCCCTATTTGAGGCCAACCCATGCCATGTGTACTAAATCCCTTCTATTCTTGCTTACACCAGAGCACTGTTACTACATTCTTTGCTTCTTCTATTGCATATTCATTATTTATTTCTCTATCAACTATTTTATCAGAAAACAAAACTGCTGTCACTTCTTCAATCTTAATAATAATAAACCTCTTAAAACTTCATAGAACTTATCAAATGCTGGTTATATACTCACACCAAAATGAAACTCCTCAAAAGTGTAGTCTATATTTTTTGACATCAACTTCACTCCTATTGCTTTTATAAATTAGGGTCTAATTAATATAAAATAAAATGCTAATTTTTAAAGTGTAGAATTTGTTGAATTTTGACAATAACATACACCTATGTAATAACTATCTGCAACAAGAACTAGAACAATTCCATTTCCCTAGAAGCTTCTCCCAAATCCCAATAAAGTCAATCTCCTTGCCCCAGGAAAAAATTATGTGAGGCATTATGCATCTGAAAACAGTAACAATTCTTACACTAAAAGATGGAATCAGGGATTAGTTAGATGCTAAAAAGCCAAGCATGCCTATGTAGATCACTAGACTCTAGAGCATATGAGAGAATTTGTGAGAGAATATCCACATTTAGATATTTGAGACAAAATAAATAAGAGCAGCACATTCACAGGTAAATTATTAATCTGAAGATGATTTTTTAAATTCAAGCAAAAATCCAATACTTCAAGTGTGGATAAAAGCAGAGAAATTGAAGTGAGCATGATTAATTTTGTAGTAAACATTACAGATGCTGCCTCTTCGTTTTTTCATTGTCATTAATAGCCTATGCTTTGTCTCCACAGGTGTACCATCACATGTCCTAAAGGTGCACTTCTCTGAATTTTATTAAAGACACTTAAATGCAGTTTCTGGAGAGAAGATGTAAGATTTTGTGAAAGCAGTTTCTAATCAAAAGCAAACAACTTTGTTCTTCAATTAAAATTAGAATCTTTTTTAAATTAAATTTTCCTTGCTGTAGGCATGCATGGATATTCATCAGTCATATGTAAAAATGTACTTTTAGATGACAGTTTGTTCTCCTTACAAAGCAGAAAAAGGTCATAAATTTCTAGCACAAGTCAAAATTCAGATGTCTTCCCTCTGATTGATTTATTATTGCATTTTAGAGTCCTTAGGCACATTTGAAACTACATAAACTATGTGACATATAAGACAATTGTTTTTAATGTCTGCAGTTGTACTTTAATATTAAAATGAATAAGCTATTGCAGAGCACTTTCCTTTCTGTTTTATGGGCTGTTATTTACAATACTAATGTCATTTGCCTAAACTGCAAACCTTGGTTTTTCTTTGCCCATTATACATCATATTCTGATATCTGGGGGTGGGTTGAAGTTAGTATTTCTGTAGACCATTTATAATTTTTAATATGCATATATTTTAACTAATATAGTTGATAGAAATGATAGACTTGACAAAAAATGGTGCTGGAATAGTTGAATACATATTCAGAAAAAAGAACCAGGAAAACAAAAACAACATTACCATATACCACCTTTTAATTATAAAATTGATCTATGCACTTGTGTCCATGGATTCCAACAAATTAAAGATAAAACAAAATTGATCTAAACGTCAAAGTATAAGATTTATTTAAAACTCTACAGCAATACATTTGAAGGTCTCAAAAATCTGAAAAATATGCTATATATCTTCCAAATTAATTCAAAGAGACAGTGAAAAACTGTTGAATGATAATCCAGGGAGACACAGAAAAAAAAATTTAGTTATGCGCCCCATGGTGCTAAAGCAACGGAACTCCAACAACACAGATTTTTGCCTCACATAATTGGAACCAGTGTTTGCTGTATGAGACAATGAGTAGAGTCATGAACTTGGGTCTACAAGACATTTCTTTCACCTCTTGCCTCTACTCCTGCCTGGATTTCAGCTGCATTGCATTCTGCTTGCTTCCAATGTTTTGGAAGTGTGGCTTTCCTGTAGATCTATTTTTTTTATAGCATCAGCATCAAAGAATAAGGCATCTTCCAGAGCATTCCTTTAAGAAAATGCCAGAGTCATATAGCAAAATTGGGCAGTACACCCATATCGATACCAAAACCTGCAACCAGTGGTCTGCTTCTCATCTTATGATCTCCCCAGTCTATATAATTTGTCAATTTCCATGCTCAGAAAGAAGATAATTCTTTAATCAGAAGAATGATAAAATTATACACTGTATTTTCTCCAGTGGCTTACATAATTTTTATAAGTAATATATTTTAAATAACCAAGAGATTTGTCCTTCTTCTGTGCTTCCTAATAACTGAACCCTTTCTGTACATTATGCATCTTAGAGGTAGAGAAACCACACGTCACCAAGCTGAAGAAAACATTGGCAGAAATAAGGATGGTAGTAAAAGGTAAACGCACCCAGTGTTTTTAAAGTAATAAGGGAGATTTTTTAACTGAAATAAGTCTGCTACATGATTTTAAAAAAATTGTTCTTGGATTTCAACTCAAACCCTGTTTCTCTTTTTAAAGATTTGCGAACTGCCCAGTGATATTTAGGTACGTTTTATGATCACATATTTCGATACTCAAAAAGCAAATTGCTGTTGCTTTTAATTACACACTTTCACTGATACTGTACATATTTTCTCTAAGTCAGCTCAACTCTTACATAGTTTAAATATATATTTATATATATGCGTATATATAAAATACATAAATTAATATTTGAAGATTTGAAGCATGTAAACTAAAACTCACAAATCCTAAACAAATATATATTATGCATACATGCAACCAAAAGTATAACTGATAACAATCATCATTATAGTAAATGTCAATATGAATACTTGAAAATGAATCATACTAGTTATTACAAAATGAATATGCTTTGACTAAGTAGAGTTCATTCCACACTCTAGTTGATAATAGAAAATATATTAATCTATTTCAATATATTTATATATTTATAGCCAACAAGTAAAGAACATCATGCCATTATAAATATATTTGTGAAAACAGATTTAAAACATAAGAATATCTAATAAGTGGGGGACAGCCCTGAGAGAAATATATAATAAAAGGTACGTTTCAATGTAATTAAAAAAATATCCTGTCTCAATAAATATCCAACATATGTTTCATGGAAAAATACTAATATTATCTTTAATGTTAATGAAAAATCAAGGATAACTTCTGTAAGTGCTGTTTTCAATTCATATTACTCTGAACTGGATCCAATATGATAATCCAAGAAATGGGATATCTGTAACAGAAATAAATTATTATCAGTAGTAATAGAAGATTTTATTAAACCTTTTTGAAAGTTCAGAAGAAACACTCATGACATTAATGACTAAATTAAAAAATTCAGTGGTCAGTTAAAGTATATTAAAATCAATAACAATTTTGAAGAACAATATGTACAATAGACTTCCGGGAGATGATGGATTCTGTTGAAAAGAATGGGCTGCTTGCTCTTTCCAAGTTTTAGAAATTCCCTATGAAATACATGGAACATATTGTATAATTAAGTGGTAAAATTGTTCACAAAATAAATAAGCCACAGGATGCTGGAAACTCAAACAATTTAAGTAAGAATGGGTAGGGAAATCTGATGCTTTGCTACACCAAACCAAATTAAGACTATACTTATCCTAGAGGGGTATCCTAGAGGGGTTTGCCATTAAGAATGGCACCAAAGACAGGAACATTAGAATTATTTACGTTTTCTACAGCTGAGAAGAAAATGAACTTTATCCAGAAGCCTTGAAGAACAGCAAGGAACCTTAACCTTCACAGTGGATTTTGAGTATAGGACAAACAACAAAACAAAAACACCAAAAAACAAAAAAAATTAAAACAAATCCTTTTTTACACAAAGAGAATAAATTGAAGAAAAATGTTTAAACTACCTGCTTGAAATGATATCTATAACTTGTAAAATTACACAAAAGAGCCTAAAGCTATTAAAAATCTGGTGAGTTCTGAAGTACTATGTACACACTTTCACAATTTTAGACATACAAGACTCACTTAGAATGTGTCAACTCCACCCATAATTAAAGAAAAATAAATACATAAAAACATGCAGGGACCAAATAGCCTCAAAAAGAGTCCATTAAGAGAAGAAATGGGGGGATGGGCTCAGTGGCTCAGGCCTGTAGTCCCAGCACTTTGAGAGGCCGAGGTGAGCTGATCACGAGGTCAAGAGATAGAGACAATCCTGGCCAACATGGTGAAACTCTATCTCTAGCAAATATACAGAAAGAAAGAAAAAGAAAAAAACTAGCTGGGTGTGGTGGCATTCATCTGTAGTCCCAGCTACTTGGGAGGCTGAGGCAAGAGAATCTCTTGAACCTGAGAAACAGAGGTTGCAGTGAGCTGAGATAGTGCCACTCCAGACCGTCACCAGAGTGAAACTCAGTCTCAAAATAAATAAATAAATAGAATAAGAGAAAAAATGGGATATCTAGCAACCTCAAAACATAAAACAATAAAACATGAAACACATTATTAAAGTGAAAGAAAGGCAAAATTAAAGAGGATAGTTTGAATTAAGACAAAAGAAAGTTACAAAGGATCCAAATAGGGTTTCACACTGATAAAATGAGATGTGCTGAAATAAAATATTTAATTAATGAGATAAGTAGTACAAATAAAAAAGTGCAGTAAGGACAAATGAACACAGAAATAACATGGCAAAAGTGCATATTCTAGAAGAACACATAAATGTTAAATTAACTGCATATGTCCAATCAGCAATATAAGATGAACAAAAACACCATACTAATAAGAAAAACGACTCTTAGTCTTGGTTTCTAAATTCATTTCAATTATCACTGAAGAACAAAAGTAAAATTAATAGTTATGTTTCACGTAAAGATGGAGACACATTCTGAGAAACATGCCATTAGGCAATTTCGTTATTTTTTTTAACATTATAGCATATACTTACACACACCTAGATGGTATAGCCCACTACAAACCTAGGCTATATGGTATAGCCTATTGCCTCTTAAGTGACAAACCTGTATATCATGTTTCTGTACTGAATCCTGCAGGAATTGTAACACTATGGTATTGTGTATCTAACCATAGGAAAGGTAATGTGCTGCATGATGACATTATGGCAGTTACAAAGTCACTGGCTGACAGAAATTTCTTGTCTCCATTGTAATCTTATGGAATCACCATTGTATGTGGAGTCCCTCATTGACCAAAGCCCATAACCATATTCTCAAATACTGAGTGACTTTATAATTCACAGATCTTTGTTACAAGAATAATTTAAAGTGCTTTAGCAAGAAGGAAAACAAATTCAAAAGAAAATAGTGGAACATAAGAGGTAATAATAAAAAAAGAGATCAAATATTGGTAGATATAATTACCATTTTGTAGAAAGACATAACAATCCTGAATGTATGTATATCTCTTATTATATCATTAATGTATGTAAAAATGACAGAATTACAAAAAGAAATAGAAAAATCTATAATTACATATGGCAAATAATAAAAATCACCCAGATAGTAATAGCTCAAATGTCCAAAGTGTTTTTAAGACTATATAATATTTTTAAAATATTATAATTTTAATTCAGTTGACAAATATAGGAAGCTGATCCCAACAAATAATGATTAAGAATATGGGCTCTAGGGTGTGACTTTTCAGATTCTATCTCAAGTTCTGCCTATAACTAGATAACTGACCTTGAACAAGTCACCACAATTTCCTCATGTTTGAAATAGTAGTGATAATACTATTTACCTCATAAGGTTATTGATGAGTTAAATGTGTTAGTACAATCAAATGTGTTTAATAACAGAGTCTGATGTGTAGTAACTCTTCAATAAATATCAGCTTTTATTTTCTTTACAGATTTATAATTTTGCCCAAAAATATTTCATGTGGCGTATGTAATTTTTCATATCACAATATTTATAGAAGTTTAAATTTTATTTCAAATAACCAAAAATATACAAATCTAAAAAAAAATTGCAATAAGTTCAGTTTTCTGGAATATTCATCACTATTGTACTTACAATCTGCTAGTTTAAACAAAACTATTGATTATACTAGAAGGAAACTGGTATCTTGTAGTATCCAAAGACTGCAGTAAATATAAACCAGGAATGTTTTGGTCAGGGACTAAAACCTGCCAGGATTCTAAGAATTATTTTCTCACCATTTTGTTATTTGAGTTTGCAACATTATTTTTCTTTTCTACTGTCTGTGCTTCTTTGCCTGATTCTTTTCTCTTTACTGGCTGAATCTGCAGCTTCTCCCAATACACATGCTTGCCCCTTAGCTCTTAAATTTGCATCAGCTTAGTTCTAGCTACTAAAGGAAACTAACAGCAACTGAGTTCATACTGCACATTTCTAAAAAAAAAGAACATAATAGCCGAGCACGGTGGCTCATGCCTACAATCCAAGCACTTTCAGAGGCCAAGGAAGGTGGGTGATTTGAGGTCAGGAGTTAGAGACCCTGTCTGTACTAAAAATACAGAAAATGTGTAGGGCATGGTGGTGCAAACCTGTAATCTCAGTTACTCGGGAGACTGAGGCAGGAGAATCGCTGGAACCCTGGAAGTGGAGGTTGAAATGAACCAAGATGGTGATGGCGCCACTGTACTCCAGCCTGGGAGACAGAGCAAGTCTCAAAAAATTAATTAATTAATTAATTGAGAGAGAGAGAGAGAAATGTACTGCAATCAACTACCACAAGGTTGGAATAAGAAATTACAAACAATCAAAGGTACATTCTAGGAGTCATTGTAGCCTAGTAAGAAATCAAAATACTGTCTGCTATAATCAGTACCTTGCCTACCCAATCTTAAAAGATATACTACAGTGTTTTAGTTTGCAATACCGTAAAATAATTCAGGAAAAACTTGCTTGTGAGAACCAATGCTGTTTTAGAAGCATCACAGTGTAAAAACAACTGAATCCAGTGTCTAGAACTTATCCTTACCAATAAATCTGGTACAATGGTAATGAAAGTTTGTTTGTTTTTAGATCATGGTGATGTATTCTTTAAATATTAAGATAACATAGTCTTTGTTATTATTTATTCATTATTTCATCATTATCTCATAGTCTTTATTTCTATGCTCTTATGTTCTCCAAGTTTAAAATGCATCATTATTTCAGTTCTGATTATCTAGATTTAAGACCTACAACATCTATTTATGCACCTTTGTATTCTTCGACATCCATTTATACACCTTTGTATACACAAGCACAACATTACAAATTCAGTGTGCATTGAACTAAATCATGCTAACTTGGATTTCAAGAAGGTCACAGTTACTCACTGTCATCCCAGCTACTTATTATAGCATATATTAACCCACCTAAAATGTAAATGTCTTACCCAGGAAGATATTCTGATTTTTAAGGATACATATGTCAATATGACCCAATTTTAATTTTCTTCATGTGTCAATATGTGGAGGTTGGTATAGAAAAAAAAAAAAACTTTTTAAAAATGAGTTCTGCAGTGTCTGAGGCACTGACTTAAATGTTTTACATAGCACATTCAAATTGTATTATAATTATGTGAGATATGTTTTTCCATTATCTTTATGTTAAAGATGAGAAAACTGACAGTCATTAAGTAATTATCCCAATGTCACACATCTAGCAATAACCATTGCTAGTGTTCAAAGGCAAGCACTTTTGCCTCAAAATGTGCTTTTAACTATTCTCTGTATGTATGTGTGTGTATGCAAATACTCATACATGCAAATCTGGAGGAAGACTGAGAGAGAGGTTAAAAAAGAAGACATTGTTATATGGAGTGGAATAAAAGAGGAAAAAAATGTATGAGGAAGGAGAAGTGGAAGAGGAGAGAAGAAAAAAGAGAAAATGTTTTATATTATTAGAACATTAAAAACTAACATATTTGCTAGATGATAAGTACTACCTGATAGAGATCATGTAGAATTTTCAGTTTATTTTATAAAAGGTAATATACTGCGATGAATTATTTGACTTTAAAAATGAATATTTCCAAATTGTTCTTTAAAACAATTTCATGAAGGGCAATTACATACATATTAATACATCTGTAAAGAATAACAATGTCATTAGCTCTAAATATATAAAAGGAAACACTGAAATATTGCTTACCCTAATTTCCATATTATTAAATATTCTCCATTCCAGGTTTTAAAACAAGTTTAACTAAAAGAACTTATTAAGCCTTTATCTCTATTTGGTTATTTTTAGAGACATAATATTGAATTAATAAAATCAAAGAGTCATGATTATAATTTGAGAGTGACATTAAAATGTATTGCTTATCAATGGCTCTTACATTTTTCCAGTCTATTACAATGTTAATCAATTTTTAACTTAAACTAGAGGAATTTATATATAATTATATATATCTATAATACATGATACTAATATATAATAATTTCTATATAATCATTATTTAGTACTGATATTTATTTTAGTACTGATATATATAATTATATATACTAAATTTAATCTGTACTAAATTAATAATGCTGTTTAGTACTCATTAAATCAACATGGCTGGCTGATAATTTTTTCAATGAAAAAAGATTCATTTTAGTATATGTTTTGTTGAGAAGTATATGATCATTCAGTCATGATATTTTGGGATATCAATTATAATTATAATTCAGACATTTTATATATTGAATTGTTCTTGATAAATTAAATCCAATATTTTTATCATCTCTATTTACATCAAAATATTATAGACAATTAATTTGGGTCATCTGCTACAGGAGTTGGGTTTACTTTTTTCTACCAAGGAAACATTTTAGCATCTCACATGTATATAAAAATAAACAATTTTAATTTAAATTTGTACAAGGCTATATATTGTGCATCTTGACTTTGCCCAAAGCCATGCACATTTGGCCACGCCAGTATTTAAGTAGCAGTTTACTGAAGGAATTCAGAAAATACTACTGGCAGTATGGCTGTTTTCTACAAACAACAAATGAAGTGTGAATTTGTAAAGAATTGTGTCTTCCAAAGGAGAAGCAAAACTGTAAATAATGCAAATTGGCAGGATTATAGAATATAATGATTCCAAAGAATATTCTGAGTTATAATTGGAAATCATATTGAAGGAAACAGGTTACTCTACATCATGTGTTACTAAGTATTGAATATGCAGCTCGTGAAGGAATTCAACTATGCCTGAGCAAATTAAAGAACATATTATAATATTATATTTATTAAAGAACCACTATTATACCTTAAACTTTCAGGTGTCCCCAACCCCCAGGCTGCAGATCAGTACCTGTCTATGGCCTGTTATGAGAACCCAGCAGCAGAGCAGGAGGAGAGCAGCCAGCAAGTGTACATTACCACCTGACCTCTGCCTCCTGTCAGATTAGTGGTGTCACTGGAATTTCATAGGAGTGCAAACCTTATTGTGAACTGCACATGTGAGGGGTCTAGGTTGCATTCTCCTTATAAGAGCCTAATGCCTGATGATCTGAGGTGGAATGGTTTCCTCCCCCAGCCATTCCACCCCTCAGTGGAAAAAAATTTTCTTCCATGGAACTGGTGCCTGGGGCCAAAAAGGTTGGGGACTACTGCCTTAAAATATATGATGTTCTGAGAAATAACATTTTTTAGCATTATAAAATTCTTAAGATATAAAGGGTCTCTGAGACCATGGGTTATTTGGTTTTCTGATTGTACTAGATTTAAGAACATTTTGGTATGTCTAGATATGATAAAATCCAAATAATTTATAACTTCAGTATTCCAGCACAACACATGATATAGAGTAACCTGTTTCCTTCAATAGACTTTCCAATTATAACTCAGAATATTTTTTGGAATCATTATGACTTTAGTATTCCATTCTACTGGAATGCATAGAAACTAAAACAAAAATAGAAATAAACATAAGTTTTCAGCTGTTTAGAAAATGACAGATCAGAAGTAAGTCAGGGGTGAGAATAACTCTCTTAAGCGCCTAGAAGTACAAAATTTCCACAACTAAACATATTCACAAAAACCAGAAAATGATTATGCTTCATTTCTACTTCCAAAAGAAGTCTGCTGCACTGGAAAGCCTTCTAAATTTACAGAAAGTGTTTTTTAGTGTCTCATTATGACTGAGTAGAGCAAAATATCCTTCCCAAAGCAAAAAGTAGAGATTTATCATGGATATGGAGAAATCAGAATGAGTGGTCTTAAACCTCCTCAGCTAACAGAATAATCTGAAATAAAGAAAACTACCAAGTTTTGAGAGCAAGGAAAATGGGCAACAAAGAAGGCATCAACATTCAGGTAAGACACCTAAGGAACAAATAATCTCTAGGAAAGTCTGCCTGAAAGTGATTTTCATGCTTGCTGAGGTGGAGACTTGTTTAACAGAGAGTTGTGACATGATCCCCCCAGTCCAGCCCTTCACCTTGGATTTTAAATTGAGTTTTGGGAAACCTTGGGACATCTTTTCTTTATGTGGTGTTTCCTTCAATAGAATGGCTTTCCTCTGAAGGGTCTTCATCGGGTATAGATTACTCTCATGTTCTATGTCAAAAAGTCATGAAAGAAACTGAAAAAGGTACGATGCAAACAACAGGCACTAAAACATCAAGTGCAATAAAGCAGGGAAAAACAGAGCTGCCTTCTCCTGTATTTGGAACTGCAAAGATAAATGAAAAGAAACTTAGAGTTCACTTTTTTATCTTTGTATTTTTAATCATATGCTTCTTTGCTCACTAAAATTATTTGAGTAATATTTTGCTATATTTAAAAGAGAGTGAAGTCAAAATTTCTCATCAGCCCATACTGAAATGATTTCAGATTATATATCCTTAGAATGTTGACCAAACTCATGACTAGAGTCTCCATGACCTTCAAATTAGCTGCTTCAATCAATCTATATTCTACATAAAGAAAAGGAGTAGTTGCTGATGAGGAAAGGGATTAACAGATTATATGCATTTTTCATTTTTTTATATGGAAACAATCTTACTAGTGTCATATAAATATGAGCTGCTTTGAACATTCGCAATAACAATCATGCAAATTATGATATTTAATTTTTGGAATAAACTAAAAAATAAGAACTGAAATATATATTTTCATATTGATTTTATCTTTTAAAAGTTAAAACAAAGTCACATTTTACTACAACTTCAATTGTTTTTACAGAAATTATTTTATTTTTATATAGATTCACAAGCAACAGAGAGAGACTTGATATTTTTATGTTTGCTCTTTGTCATTAATTAAAAACAAAAATGATGTGTGCCTTTTATGCAGTAGACACTGCCTTAAGTCCTCTGTGGATGTAGTATGACTCGATTATTTCAAAAATCAATTGAGGACTTGAGGAGCCACTATCAATGCTCTGGACCTCAACCTGTTTCATCATAGTTTCATGATTTACTGTATCTATGAATTACTAGTAGAACTGGATATTGGGTAAGATTCCTAATTCTTTTGAGTTTGATTTGAGAATCTGAATTATTTGTGAATGCAAACTACCATAAACAATGTTTCTATGAACATTCTGCTGTATTCTCATACATGTGTAAAATAGTCTCTGGTATATGCACTGTTAATGCTACCTCTGTATACTTCAGCCTTTATTTTTTTTTAATCCATGGGGCTCTAACTATCACACACAAGCTGATGTATCCCTTTGCCAGAAAATTTCTCTGTCTTTTGAAGCATGCTCTGCCTCTCAGCAAGTAAGATGTTCTGGGCAATTAATGATCAGAACTCAGTGACGGGTGGAACTTGGTATATAAATAATGCTTCTTGCTGCACACTCATCCCACCTCAGGTGGGATAACCCTAAAGTGTGTACTGCCTCTCAGAGTTTACCAAAGTGTGATAGTGCTCTAATTGCCTACAGTGGTAACTTGCTTTATAATCTACTATTTACTGGCTTTTTCTTCTTTGTCTCAGTTTCTCACTGCCTTCCTGGTGTTTCCTGCAATCAATACTCAAATAAGTTACTATCACATTTATTCTTGATTCAGAGTTTGCTTCTAGAGGAAATTAAAGTAAGAAAGATCCAGGAGTTAAAGTCAGTGGTGTATATTTTACAGATATTTGATTCTACAAGCAAAAACGAAATAGTTTCTGAAAATGTTTGTAGTAATTTTACACTCCCAGTATGTGTATAGTGCTTCCATTGATTCACATCCTCCACCAAAATTTCTTAATTTCTGTCAACATAGCTTGTAAAAAATAGTGTTTCATTAGGGAATTAATTTGCCTTCTTGTATTGATTAGGGTAAATATCTTTCCATGTCTTTAAATACTAATCTTGTTTTCTCATCAGAACAAATGCTTGTGTATGACTTTTGCCTTGTTCATGCTAGACTGCTTGTCTTATTCTGATGTGTTGATATGGATTCTTAATATATTCCATAGATTAAATTCAGATTGCTTTAAATATGTTACCATTATCTTCTACCTTTTTCATTTATCCAACTTTTCTTTTTGTTGCAGTTTGATAAACTCAGTTTTTAATTTTAATATAGTCAGTTCTATTAATATTTTTTCTACGGTTAGCACATTTTGCTTTGGATTAAGAATTCCCTTTCTACACTGAAGTAATAAATGTATTTTCCTACATTTTGTTCTAAAAGCCTGAACGTGTTACCTTTACATTGTTTTATTTAACCCACTAAAAATTGATTTCTCTACATAGCGTAAGACACAAACCCAATTTCGTTATTTTCTCATGAGGTGATTACTTTTCCTCGTACCATTTGTAGGTGGTATTTCTTCATTTGTTCTTTCTTCTATCAAAATATTTTTTCTCTACTCAGGGGTCAGCAAACATTTTTTAAGAACCAGATAATAAATATTTTTGGTATTCCACTATGATTCTCTACTATAAATTATTCTGTGTTATGTTTTACAATCCTTAGACAAAAATAAATAAATAAATAAATAAAAACAACAACAAAAAAATAGTTTCCAGGGTATACAAAAGAATGCGACAGGGTCATTTTGGTTTCTGATCTATATAGTCATAAATCTTGACATCTAATTTTCTCACATTTTGCCTCTTTCAAGTCTTTGGCCAAATGTTGTATTTAAGGATTTTCATCAGTGACCCATTTATAGATGTATTGCTTCCCCCTAATTGTTAATATTGTTCCTCTGAAATCTATTTATCACTGTGTAACTTACCACATTACTGTATTATACATGGCATTTGTTTTGTTTTCTGTTTATTTTTGTTCCCCCTCAATCCCCAGTTGCCCTAGAATGTAATCAACACACAAATGGAGTTTTTGTCTGCTTTGTTGTAATGGTCTCTGTAACCTAGAAAAATATAAGGCATATATTAAATCTCCATTAAGAGTTTTATGGATGAATGAATGATTAAACTTTATAGTTTTGAAAGTTTTATTTTTTCTCAAAACTCCTGGAAATTTTTTTTTAAAGCACCACATTTATATAGCCAGGCACCACAACTTATTCTTATAATCCCACCTACTCAAGAGGCAGAGGCAGGAGTTCAAGACTAGCCTGAACAACATAGTGAGACTTCATCTCTAAAAGGTAAATAAATAAATAAACTTCAAAAACCCACCATGTTTTCTATTTATTTATTTATTATTATACTTTAGGTTTTGGGATACATGTTTAGAACGTGCAGGTTTGTTACATAGGTATATATATGCTGTGGGTGGTTGTTACACCCATCAATCCATCATCAACATCAGATATCTCTCTGAATGCTATCCCTCCCCTAGCCCCCAACCCCTTGACAGGCCCCAGTGTGTGATGTTCCCCTCCCTGTGTCCATGTATTCTCATTGTTCAACACCCACTTATGAGTGAGAGCATGTGGTGTTTGGTTTTCTGTTCTTGTGTCAGTTTGCTGACAATTATGGTTTCCAGATTTGTGTACCTGCAAAGGACATAAACTCATCCTTGTTTACGGCTGCATAGTATTCTGTGGTGTATATGAACCCCATTTTCTTTATGCAGTCTATCATTGATGCACATTTGGGTTGGTTCCAGGTCTATGCTTTTGTGAATAGTGCCACAATAAACATATGTGTCTAGGTGTGTTTAGAGTAGAATTATTTATAATCCTTTGGGTATATACCCAGTAATGGGATTGCTGGGTCAAATGGTATTTCTAGTTCTAGATCCTTGACGAATCACCACACCGTCTTCCACAATAATTGAACTAATTCACACTCCCACCAGCAGCCTAAAAGCTTTTCTATTTCTACACTTCCTCCCAGAATCCGCTGTCTCCAGATTTTTTAATGATCACTATTCTAACTGGTGAGAGATGGTATCTCAATGTGATTTAGATTTGCATTTCTCTAATGATCAGTGATGACAATCTTTTTTTCATATGTTTGCTGGCTGCATAAATGTCTTCTTTTGAGAAATGTTTGTTCATTTCCTTAGCCCACTTTTTGATGGGTTTGTTTGTTTTTTTCTTCTAAACTTATTTTAGTTCCTTGTAGATTCTGGATATTAGCCCTTTGTCAGGTGGATAGATTACAAAAATTTTCTCCCATTCTGTGGGTTGCCTGTTCACTCTAATGATAGTTTCTTTTGCTGTGCAGAAGCTCTTTACTTTAACGAGATCCCGTTTGTCTGTTGCGGCTTTTGTTGCCATTGCTTTTGGCGTTTTAGTCATGAAGTCTTTGCCCATCCCTATGTACTAAATGGTATTGCCTAGATTTTCTTCTAGGGTTCTTATAGTGTTACACCCTATGTTTAAGTCTTTAATTTATCTTGAGTTCATTTTTGTATAAGGTGTAACAAAGAGATCCAGTTTCAGTTTTCTGCGTATAGCTAGCCAGCCTCTCAACACCATTTATTAAATAGGGAATCCTTTCCCCATTGCTTGTTTTTGTGAGGTTTTTCAATGATCAGATGATTATAGATGTGTGGCATTATTTCTGAGGACTCTGTTCTGTTCCATTGTTCTACATATCCGTTTTTGTACCAGTACAATGCTGTTTTGGTTGCTGTAGCCTTGTAGCATACTTTGAAGTCAGGTAAAGTCATGCCTCCAGCTTTGTTCTTTCTGCTTAGGATTGTCTTGGCAATATGGGCTCTTTGTTGGTTCATATGAAATTTAAAGCAGATTTTCCTAATTCTGTGAAAAAAGTCAATAGTAGCTTGATTTAGATAGCATTAAATCTATACATTACTTTGGACAGCAAGGCCATTTTCACGATATTGATTCTTCCTAGCCATGAGCATAGAATGGTTTTCCAGTTGTTTTTGTCCTCTCTTATTTTCTTGAGCAGTGGTTTGTAGTTCTCCTTGAAGAGGTCTTTCATATCCCCTGTAAGTTGTATTCCCAGGCATTTTATTCTTTGTAGCAATTGTGAATGGGAGTTCACTCATGATTTGGCCCTCTGATTGTCTATTTTTGGTGTATAGGAATGCCTGAGATTTTGCTGAAGTTGCTTATCAGCTTAAGGAGATGTTGGACTGAGACAATGGAGTTTTCTAAAAATACAACCACGTCATCTGCAAACAGAGACAATTTGACTTCATCTTTTCCTAATTGAATACCCTTTATTTATTTCTTTTGCCTGATTCCTCTGGACAGAACTGCCAATACTATGTTGAATAGGAGTGGTGAGAGAGGGCATCCTTGTCTTGTGCTGGTTTTCAAAGGAAATGCTTCCAGCTTTTGCATATTCAGCATGATATGATCTATGGTTTTGTCATAAATAGTTCTCAGTATTTTGAGATACATTCCATCAATACCTAGCTTATTGAAAACTTTTAGAATGAAAGGGCATTGAATTCTATCAAAGGCTTTTTCTGCATCCATTGATATTATCATGTGGGTTTTGTCATTGGTTTTGTTGTGTGATGGATTATATTTATTCATTAGCATACATTGAACCAGCCTTGCATCCCAGGGATGAAGCCTACTTGATCATGGCAAATAAGCTTTTTGATTTGCTGCTGGATTCAGTTTGCCAATATTTTATTGAGGATTTTTGAATTGATGTTCATCACGGATTTTGGCCTGAAAATTTCTTTGTTTGTTGTTTCTCTGGTGGCTTTTGGTATCAGGATGATGCTGGCCTCATATAATGAGTCAGGGAGGAGTCTCACTTTTTTTATTGTTTGGAAAGTTTCGGAAGGAATGGTACCAGCTTCTCTTTATACCTCTGATAGGATTCGGCTGTGAATCCATCTGGTCCTGAGCCTTTTTTCGTTGGTAGGTTATTAATTACTGCCTCAATTTCAGCACTTGTTAATGATCCATTCAAGGATTCGACTTCTTCTTGGTTTAGTCATGGGAAGGTGTGTGTGTTCAGGAGTTTATCCATTTCTTCTAGGTTCAAAATAAAGGAATGGACAATATTTACCAAGCAAATGGAAAGCAAAAAAAAAAAAAA
>NW_016107318.1:9051361-9083472 GCF_001604975.1 Cebus imitator
ACTGTGATTTGTAAACATGTTCTTAAAGACCTACAAAAAGACTTAGACTCCCATACAATAATAGTGGGAGACTTTAACACTACACTGTCAATATTAAAGAGATCAATAAGAGAGAAAGTTAACAAGGATATTCAGGACTTGAACTCAGTTCTGGACCAAGCAGACCTAATAGATTTCTACACAACCCTCCACCCCAAATCAACAGAATATACATTCTTCTCTGCACCACATCACATTTATTCTAAAAATCACCCACATAATTGGAAGTAACACTCCTCAGCAAATGCAGAAAAATGGAAATAATGACAAATAGTCTCTCAGGCGACAGTGCAATAAAATTAGAATTCAGGATTAAGAAACTCACTCAAAACTCCACAATTATATGGAAGCTGAACAACGTGATTCTGAATGTCTACTGGGTAAATAACAAAACTAAGGCAGAAATAAGTAAGTTCCTCAAACCGATAAGAACAAAGACATAATGTGCCAGAATTGCTGGAACACAGCGAAAGCAGTGTTCAGAGGGAAGTTATAGCACTAAATGCCCACAGGAGAAATCAGGAAAGATCTGCAATGAACACTCTAACATCACAATTAAAAGAAATATAAAAGCTAGAGCAAACAAATTCAAAAGTTAGCAGAAGACAAGAAATAGCTAAGATGAGAGCAGAACTGAAGGAGATAGAGACATGAAAAACCCTTCAAAAAATCAATGAATCCAGGAGCTGTCTTTTTGAAAAGATTAACAAAATAGATAGGCCAGTAGCCAGACTAATAAAGAATAAAAGAGAGAAGAATCTAATAGACATAATAAAAAATGATAATATCACCAGTGATCCCACAGAAATACAGACTATCATCAGAGAATACTATAAACACCTCTACATTTTCTACTTATTTTTGTTTCTTTTTCATTACTTGAATAACATATTTATTTTGCCTTACTTATAATTCGTGTATTTGAAATCTTAGGAAATACGATAATGCTGATTTTTTTCTGTTAATTTTCATTTATTATTCTTTGTTTATATGTGGTTATCTATGTTTGAGTGAGTGTGCAGGCATGCTCAAAACATGGGACTTTTTACTGTGTGCACATATTTCTTCCCATTTTTATAATACGAATATTGTATGTTTGTGTTGGAAACTTCATTTCTCCAGAGAATTTGTGTTTGTATCTATCAAGCTACTTTGCCAATATTAACCAATATTTAAATAAATCTTGACCTGAATTTTCCCGAAAAGAAAAATAATGTGATTTTAGACTACAAACACACATCATGGAACTTTATTTTATTTTGTTGTTCCATGCATGGTTGATTTATGTTCTGCAAATTGTCTTTGCAATTTTGTGATCTGTCAGAATGTAAATCTCTTATTTATTGTCTTCTCATGACAACATGTTTCTTCCTGAGTTTGATGATGTTTTATTAGAAGCTCATGTTTTGTGAAAGTCAATTTTGGAGAATCTTGAGAGACCTGGAATGAGAATTCTGCTCTTCAGAAAATATCTGTCACTGCTTTTATCGTGACCAGAGTGGTCCTACTGACTTTGAAATACTTTAGTCAATTTCTCAACTTGATGTTTCTTGGGATGCATAAGAAAAGTAAAATAAAATCATATTCCAGTGTGAGTACAGGCTTAGGGCTTCAAATTCCCAAGGTAAACAATTAGTTTTATTATTCCGCCTAGAAATGGCAGAGAGCCTTATTTCCTCAATAGTTCCCTTGGTTTCCAGGCACAATTTTGTTTTGTTTTGTTGTTTACTACATTAAGGATATAGCTGTTGTGTTTGTTCCAAATTTTGGCTTATATATCAAGTTTATCTTCCTACTTTTGAATAAACTCAAGGCTTCTTCTACCATTGCTCAGGGTACAAATGTCAATTCCCCAGGCTCTATGTTCCCTGATGTGTTTTATTGCAGCATACAGGAAGGTGAGAACCAGCAGCATACTTCAGCTTCATCCACGGACATTTCCCTCTGTTACTGGTGTTTTATTTACACTTTATTTTTTTTAAACCACTCTGGTGTTATTCCGATACACTTTTTATTATCTTCCCACTAGGAATTTTCTTATTTTTTTCCAAGTGGAGCAATATATGAATTTTAACTTTATAATCTATTTTTATATGCATATTAAAAATGAAAAGTCCTTTCAGAATGTCTCATATTCTATAATATTAGAAGAGGAAGAACCCTCTTGTTCCTTTGCTAGTGTTCCCAAAAAAACCCATTAGCTTATTCCCTAAGACATAAAAATTTGTTCTTCAGTAGAGTTTATTCTTTTCTTCAGCCTATTTAGTTCTTTTAGACTCTGTATTTTATTTCAAGATTTCAGAGTTGCTTTTCTTTTATCAGAGCTTTCTTTTGTTTTATGGCTTTAGTATCCTCCCAATGAATTCTAAGTTAATTAAAGTCAAAGTATTTTTGTGTTTACTACATTTATCATTATTTTTAAAAATTATTGGTTTCCCTGTTTCTGTCTTTAGTGCTTCATTTGTAACGTATTTTTTTCAATAAATACTCGTTGTGGATTCACATTTTTTAAATTAAAAATTTCTGTTTAACAGTCTATAAACATGTACTCTCAAAAACAGTCTATGAATAAATACCTGTAGCCCTTAAACTATTATGTCATTAAGGACATTGGGAGTATGGCTGTTACAGATGGCTGCTCATCTGTAAGGAAGCTTCTAATCCCCTTGGAGGAGTCACTCTTAGCTAAGGTAGTGGACTCATCCTCTGATTCCAGCACTCTACCTTGGTCCAGGGACAATGACATTATAAAAAAGGAGAAGGAGGCATCTTACAGTGTTTTTCTGAATCTAATTACCCAATGAGTCATTCTCATCTCTGTATCCCTTCTGCCTCATTGAATGCATGGCCAGTTTTGCTTTTTGTTTGTTTTGTCCAATTGTTCATTCATCTGAGGTTTTCTACATCATATGGTTTCTAACTTTCAGCAATTCCACAAACTATCTGGTCAATGGTAAGAATTTTCTGCTTTTCTAAAAATCGTTATATTGTACCGGGAGACTTGTGTGCTGTGCAAGAATAAATGTATATCTTTCTTTCTTATTCCTTACCTAAAATAACTATTCTCTTGAATGTGTCTTTGGCCTGTCTTCATCTTATCTACATTCTATACTGGACTGCAAGATTGAAAATGTACAGTCTAATATATCTCAAATGTGCAAAGATAATATAGCTTCTTTTTTGCCTATAATTAATCTGATCATTTTATGAAGTTGCATTCCACTAAGAAGTAATAGAATAATTATGTAAAAAATTAAAACAGGGGGCCTCAAATTAAAAGTATATATTAAATGTAAAAAGGTGCCTTTCAGTTTGGGTGTCCTCTTATGGGTAAATTTTTAGTGCTCCTACTTCCACTCCTTCTCAAAGTTGATGAAGAGTTGGGTGTGAGCATAAGAGTAGTACAAAAGGAGTATCTGGTGTGCTTTCATCCACACATGCATCTTTGCCATCTCTGGACTGGTGACAGGACAGTGACATTTGTCATCACTGGACATTGGTAATCCCATGCTGGCATCCACATTTGAGGTATGTCACTCTCAGCATTTCCTTTCAGTTGTAAATTGGTGAATAACGTGGTCTGTTTAATGTAACCACCATCTTCCACTGGCCCATCTGCCCTTTCATTACCTATCAATTTCTTCCCCTGGGCATGTCACTACCTCTAGATCTCTTGCAGCATACAGGAAGGAGAGAACCAGCAGCACACCTCAGTTTTATTCATGGACATTTCCCTCTGTTAGTGGTGTTTTATTTACACTCATGATACATGTAGACAGCCTCTATCACGATCTCTTTACAGATCCCCAAACCAAAAGATGATTTTTGGTTACTATTCATTCATAGATAGATAGATAGACAGTTCATAAATCTTTCTCACCTTCAGGTTTCTCCTCAGCCTAAATAGCATGCTTTCACATTCTGGGACCCACAGAGTAAAAATCAGGGAATGTATTTAGAACTTCTTGCTTCCCCCATCTAGTGCATTCCCACCCTAAAATTCACAGAGAAGTAAGGGAAAGTCTCCTCCCTCTTCCCTGTAAGTAGTACTTCCTCTACCTCATATTCTAAGTTGTCTCTAGGGTTGGTTTTTTTTCTTTTTAATCACTGAATGGTGAAATTGATTCATCTTTGCTTTTATCATGAACCAATTACAGATTAAATGTTCTCCAAAATGGAAATGTTATTTTTCAATTCCAAAATATGATTTCATTAGATGAAGTTAAAAAAAGTTTAGTAAAAGCTCACTGGATTACAAAAGTACATTATTGCCAAAAGCACTATTGGAAAAGTAGAAGAAAGGAGGTAACAATGTCATTTTCTGTATCCCAACTCAGAATATGATGTAGAGGAAGTACAATTTACAGATTAATTAAATAAAAATTATAGGATCTTCTCAATTAAAACATCAAGATTTTTGTCTCAGTTATTTCTCATGTTTTGAAATATGTTTATTTTTAAACTATTTTGATTATTTTCAATGATAAAATTATCACTGAAAATTATTATGAAACAGAAAAGTGCTTCTTGTTCTAATCTTTTTAATCTGGTTCTGCTAATATCTATCTGTATAATATTTTTCTCGATTTCCTTTCTTCTCTTTGATTTAGTTTATTCACCTGTAATTACAAGGGCTTGTAACTAAATGATTTATAAGTTCATTTAAATATCGAAAATACTATCATTCAGCCAGTCACTTGAATTTGCATAGTATGTTGAATAAGAAAATTTTGAGGAGCTATGCAAAAAGAAAAGCAGGGTTTAAGCCAATGTTAAATGAAAGCAGAGAACCATCTACCTTTCCAGCCTTCCCTTTCATTGCCTTCCGAATAGCTCTCTTCCTTAATCGTCCCCTTGGACCAGTCTAAACTTTTGAACAGCCTTGACCAGAGTTACCTATTATATCTTTCATTGGATGCTCACATTTGCATTTTGTAAAATGTCCCCAAAAGAATGTGTCAAAGAGTATATTTAATATTACACTAAAATGCCTTATCAGGCACATTATAAAATTGATACTAATGGCACTTCTCCAGAGAGCTGGAACAGTGTTAATGGTCCAGCACTTGTCACCATTTTGGTGAAGTCTAAAATAGTTTCTAGGGGCTTTTTTAAAACAAAATCTGTTCTTAGAATTTTTCACAAGATTTTGTATTGCTTTTTAATGTGTCATATTTTTTTCTATTTTGTAAAATATTCATCATGTAACAGTATATTAAAAAAGGAAAATGGCTTGTCAGAAACTTAATTTGTCTTAAGTGCCAACATCTGAACTGATTTTAAAAAAAAATTGAGTCATATCACATAATAAATCCTGAAAATAGCAGTTGAGTTATAATGTCACACAAAGTCCCTGTGCCCTAATAAGGTGTCTCCTTTTTGAAATCATACATTGGTGAATTGGGAACCTAATGTGAAAGTGAAAAAAAAAAAGTAATCTTTTGCAGCTTTCATTTGCTATCAATTATACTTGCATAAATCTGCTGGCATTTTAGAATATGATCCATCAGGTCAACACTTGTCAGGTGAGTAAACTGCTCCCATAGTGCAAATTAGACTTTCAGAAGCAAGTCTTCACTTCCAGTCCATGAGGGCATTATTTTGTACATTGAAGTGGCAATTTATTAAAATAGTGCCCCTGTGGTCTGAATGAAAGAATATGCTTTCTAAACTTCATAGGCTATTTTCTTGGACTGGAGGGAATATATGATAAAACTCGGTTCATTCTGGCATCTTTTACTTCATAGATCAAGTTATCATTTTAAAAATTACAGTAATTATTGTTCATAAATTATGATCGATTAAGCAAACTCTTTCCATAGTAATTACTTTAAGGTCCTTTAAATTATTTAGTGTACAGTTAATTAGGATAGTAAGTCAATACTGAGTAATACAATTTTTAAAGAGAGGATTCGGGAAATCAAGAAAATTTGGATTAATATTAGATTACAGTGGCATCATTCTAATTGAATAATACTAAATCATTTATCAATTTCATTTTAAATATGATGCACAGTCATCATTAATACATACTTTTGAAAAAAGTCATTGTAAGTTGAAATAAATTTTCTAATTACATTATAATAAAAGGTAAACTTTTGACAAAGTGTTCAGTGTCTATTTTTTAGATAAAGATTGTCCATTTTAATTGATTAAGATGATATAAATGTAGCGTATATATTCACAACTTACTAAGGTATATATAAGTCATTTAAGCAGATCAATATCACATGAAATATTATTTAATGATGGGGAAATATTTGAATGGATATAGAGTGAATTTAAAGAGTGAACTCTGTATATTGCTGAAGGTAAAGAAATTTTTTGTAGGAGAAAATAAAAAACACATTTTCTCTTGATCTCTAGGAGAGAATGAGAAGCAATAGACACATACATACACATGTACACACAAAGTTCAAGGTGAAGAAAGGAAAAATTGTCTCATTTGTCCTAAAAAAACCAACCAACCAGAAATGTTTTTTCATTGCTTTGTTTTTCAAATGAGTTTAAAGATCAACAGATACCACATTGGTGCACTCATTAGTTTTGCTTTGAAGATTATTTAAATTTCATAGGGAACAAACTAAGCACAATTAGCTCAATGTAGAAAATTAATAAATATGTGTCTACCAGAAAAAAACACTACTTTCTACAAAATAAATAATGTGATTTGAATCCAGTTCTGTGACACCATACTACCTGCTTTTAATCATTACAATAAATTACGTGTTAGAGGGAGGGTAATTACACAGAATTATGAGTCTATTGAATATTCAACATAGAAGCATTTTAGGAATCACTAGCTTCAATCTTCTTATTTTGCATTTGAGATAACCAATCCTGAATGTGACTCAGTTGAAGGCTTATAAGTTTTAGAGGGAGGACTGATACAAATCACCTAAAGGCAAGTCTAGTGTAGTTTTTAATATATCTCTCTCAGCCATAAGCTCCTACTGCAGAAATGTTTGGAGACAAAAGATTACAAAAAATATTTACAAAAATGTTATCATGTATAAATGTATATACCTATTGCTATTTATTTAACATATTATTTAGACTGTCCTCACAAAATAAGTGCTTTAAACAATTGATAATTTATTTTGTATATTGATTGCCAAAATAATTGGAGACAGGTTTAGTATTAGTCCCCTATCATGATCTATGATGTAATAAGTTATTCTTTGTATTATTGATTTCAATGTGTTTTTCTAGCATGGCAGAATTTAGGCTTATTCCAGGAAGTCCTTGAATCCATATATGCAAATATGTTTTCCCAAAGAAGGGGCATTGGGTCTATAAGTACTGTCAAGGATCTCTGTACACACAGTAAAATTTCTGTCATGCATAAACAGTATGAATTATGTTAATATATATACATGTACAGACACATGTGCATGTACACATATACACATGTCCATGTATATACATGTTTGTACACATACAGATACTTACTCTTGACATAATTAAGAAATACTGATATTATTTACTGTCACATGCTATCCTATAAAACAGGATAATAATTTTAATAACTCTGTCTTATTCCACTTCTCAATACCCTTTATACATTATATCTTTTTTATGAGTTATTAATTACTGGCGTGAATCTTAATTATCTTTAAATATAATTTAAAAGATAATGGTTATTTATCCCAGGTATGAAAGTCTGGTTCAATATTCAAAAATAGGTTAATGTAATCTATCACATCAACAGGCTAAAGAAGAAAAAAGAGATGATCATATCAATAGATGCAGAAAATTGTTTTTACAAAAGGCAACACCAGTCATGATTCATGATAAAAACTTCCAGCAAGTTAAGAATAGAGGATAATATTCACCACTTGATAAGGAACATCTACAAAAAACCTATAGCTAATATCATACTTAATAGTGAGAAACTCAAAGCACTCTCACTAAGATCAAGAACAAGTCAAGAATCTTCCCTTTCACCACTGCTTTTCAATATCATAATGACATAATGACTAATGCAATAAGATAAGAAAAATAAATAGAAGTTATACTAATTGCTAAGGAATAAATAAAAGTATTTTTGTTCACAGATGACATTCTTTTCTATATAGAAAATTGGACTCAACAAAAAAAGCTCTTGGAACTAATAAGCAATTATTGCAAAGTTGGAGGATACACACAAATGTCAATTGCTTTTGTATATACCAATAATGAAAAAGCGGAATTTAAAATTAAAAGCACATTACCAATTATGTGAACACCCTCAAATGAAATACTTAGATGTAAATCTAACAAAATATGCAGAAGATTGTTATCAAGAAAATGATAAAATTCTGATAAAATATACTAAAGAAGAACTAAATAATTGGATAGATAGTCCATTCTCTTGGGTAGGAAGTTTCAATGTATTCAAGATGTTAATCCCTTTGAATAGGACCTATATGCTCAATAAAACCATGATTAAATTTAAAGCCACAAAATGATTCTAAAGTTTACATAGAGAGGCTAAAGAACTGAATTAGACAATCCAATACTGAAGGAGAAGAACAAAGTTAGAGGACTGACACTCCTCACACTTACTATAAAC
Source organism: Cebus imitator (assembly GCF_001604975.1). Taxonomy (NCBI): domain Eukaryota; kingdom Metazoa; phylum Chordata; class Mammalia; order Primates; family Cebidae; genus Cebus; species Cebus imitator. Next base: position 9,059,955 of record NW_016107318.1, read on the forward strand.
TTACTTAGTAATAAACACTGTGTGGTACTGGAGAAAATATAGACAGATAATATCAATGGAACATAATAGAGATCCCAGAAATAGACCAATATAAATATAGTCAACGGATTTTTTGTAAAGAAAATCGGTAAAGGCAATGCAATGAAGAAATGATAGTCTCTTCAACAAATGGTGCTGAAAAAATTAGACATTCAGCAAAAAAAAAAAAAAAAAAATGGATCTAGACAGACCTTTACCACTTAAAAAATTAACTCAAAACAGATCATAGACTACTAAATGCAAATGCAAAGCTATCAAACTTCTAGAAGATCACACAGGAAAAAAACTAAGTGAGGAGTATCTATTTGCTTTCCAAGCAGAAATGAATGACAGTATCTTTTGCTTCACATCCTCACCAGCACGATCCATGAAATGCCAAATCCATGAAAAAAGTCATAATCCATTAAAAATATGTTGATAACCTGGACCTCATTAAAATAAAGAAAAATCTCTTCAAAAGACAATGCCAAGAGAAAAAGAAGATAAGCAACAGTCTAGGAGAAATTATTTGCAAAAGGCATATCTGATAAAGAAATCTTATTCAAAATATACAAAGAACTCTTAATATTCAACAATAAGACCATTAACAAACTGACTAAGAAATGAGAAAAGACCTGAACAGACACAGACACCTCACCGGAGACATACAAGTAGTAAGTAAGCAGTGAAAAGATTTGGGGCATCATATGTCATTTACAAATTGCCAATTAAAACACCAGTGAGATACTGCTACATACCAAACAGAATGGCCAAAATCTAAGACACTGACAATACCAAATGCTAGTAAGGATGTGGAGCAACAGGAACTCTCATTCATCAGTAGTGGGAAAGCATATTGGTATTGCTATTTTGGAAGAGTGTTTGGCAGTTTTCTATAAAACTATAAATATTCTCATCATACAATTCAACAACTGGATTTGCACATAGACATATAGAGCAGCTTTATTTATAATTGCCAAAACATGAAAGCAACCAAGAGGCCCTTCGGGAGCTAAATGAATAAATAAACTGTGGTATATCCAGCCAACAGGCAATTGAAATGTTATTCAGTACTAAAATGAAATTAGCTATCAAGCATTGAATAGACAAGGAAGAAACTTAAATGCATGTTACTGAGAGAAGTAGCCACTCTGTAAAGGCTACAAACTGCATGATTTCAGCTACAAGGGCTTATTAAAAACACAAAGTTACAGAGATAATAAAAAGATCAGAGGGTGACAGGAAGGAGTGGGGAGAGAGGGCTAAATAAGCGGAGAACAGAGGATTTCTAGGGCAATAAAAATATTCCATATGAGACTATGTAGTGGATATATGTCATTACAGGTGTATGCTCTTTTATTGTCATTCACTTTATTGTGCTTTGCAGATATCAGGTACTGTACAGATTGATGGTTTGTGGCAATCCTGTATTGAACAAATATGTAGGCAACATTTTTCCAACAGCAAGTGCTGTGGCATATTTTGGTAATTGTCTCAATATTTCAAACGTTTTTTATTATTATCATATCTGTGATGGTGATCTATGGTCAGTGATCTCTGTTGTTACTATTAAGATCGTTTTGGGGTGCTATGAACTGTGCCCATGTAAGATGGTGCACTAAATCAATAAGTATTGGCTGGGCGCAGTGGCTCACACCTGTAATCCCAGCACTTTGGGAGGTTAAGGTGGGCAGATCACTTGAGATCATGAGTTTGAAAACAGCCTGGCCAACATGGTGAAACCCTGTCTCTACTAAAATGACAAAAATTAGCTGGGCGTGGTGGTGTGCACCTGTAATCCCAGCTACCCAGGAGGCTGAGGCAGGAGAATTGCTTGAACCCAGGAGGCAAAGGTTGCAGGGAGCCGAGATCCTGCCACAGCACTCCAGCTTGGGCAACAGCAAGACTTCCTCTGAAAAAAAACAAACAAATAAGCAGTAAATAAATAAACAAATATTGTATGCATTTCGACACTGTTGGGTGATTTCCTGTATCTCTTGTCTCTGCAGGACTTCCTTTTCCCTGAGAAACAACAATATTGTAATTAGGCCAATTAATAACATTAATAACATCACAATGGTCTCTAAATGTTCAAGTGAAAGGAAGAGTTTAAATCAAAACCTATACATAATCCCATTGCACACTAAACAGACAACAATATAATGTGTAAACATAATTTCTATATGCACTGTGAAACCAAAAGTTTCATGTGACTTGACATAGTGAAAAAATATGTCAAAGCAAAGACAGGCCAAAAGCTACGCCTCTTGTGCCCAAGAGTTCACCAGGTTGTAAACAAATGAAAAGTTATTGAAAGAAATTTGAAGTGCTACTTCAATGAACATGCAAATGGTAACAAAGTCAACTAGAGTTACTGCTCACATGGAGAAAGTCTTAGAGGTCTGAAGAGAAGATCAAACCAGTCACAACAGTCCCTAAAGCCAAAATTTAATTTAGAGCAAGGTTCTAGCTCTCTTTAATTCTAGGAAGGCTGATAGAGGTGAGAAGCTGCAGAATAAAACTCTGAAGCTAGCAGAGGTTGTTGGTTTAAGAAAAGAAGTCATCTCCATACCATAAAAGTGTAAGGTGAAGCAGCAGGGTCTGATTATGATGCTGCAGCAAGTTATGCAGAAGATCTAGCCAATACCATTGATGAAAGTGGTTACATTAAATAACAAATGTTCAGTGTAGACAAACAGCCTTCTGTTGAAAGAATATACCACCTAGGACTTTGATAGTTAGAGAGGAAAAGTCAATGATGCCTGGCTTCAAAGCTTCAAAGGACAGGCTGACTCTTTTGTCAAGTGCTAATACAGCTGATGACTTTAAGTTGAAGCCAATGCTTATTTACCTTGCTGGAAATCCTAGGGCCCTTAAAAATTATGCTAATTCTACTCTCCTTTTGCTCTATAAATTAAGCAACAAAGCCTGGATAACAGCACATCTGTTTACAATATTGTTTATTAAATATTTTAACCCCGCTATTGAGACTACTGCTCAGAAAAAAAAAAAAATTCCTTTCAAATTATTACTGCTTATTGACAAGTCACCTGTTAATACAAAAGCCCTGATGGGGATGAACAAGAAAATTAATGTTGTTTTCATGCCTACTAATACAATGTCCATTCTGCAGGCCATGGACCAAAAAGTAACTTTGACCACCAAGTCTCATTTAAGACATATATTGTATAAAGTTATAGTTGCAATAGGTTGTAATTCCTCTGAAGAATCTGAACAAAGTAAATAGAAAACCTTCTGGAAAAGATTCACCATTCCAGGTGCCATTAAGAACATTTATGATTCATGGAGAGAAGTCAAATATAAACATTAACAGGAGTTTGGAAGAAGTTGATACCAACCCTCACAGATGACTTTGAGGGATTTAAGACTTCATTGAAGGAAGTAACTGCAGACATTTTGGAAATAGGAAGATAACTAGAATTAAAAGTGGAGGCTGAAGATGTGGCTGCAATCTCATGATAAACCTTCAACAGATGTGCTTCTTACAGGAGAGCAAAAAATGTGATTTATTGAGATGGAGTCCACTCCTGGTGAAAGTATTGTGAACATTATTGAAATGATAGCAAACAATATAGGTATAGAATATTACGTAAACTTAGTTGATAAAGCAGTGACAGGCTCTGAAAGAATTGACTCCAATTCTGAAAGAAATTCTGCTGTGGGTGAAATTCTGTCAAACAGCATTAAATGCAACAGAGGAGTCTTTCACGAAAGGAAGAATATTGATGTGGCAAATTTCATTGTTGTCTTATTTTAAGGAACTATCAGAGCTACCCCAAGCTTTGGCCACCACTACACTGATTAGTCAGCAGCCATGAACCTCAAGACAAGACTTTCCATCAGTACAAAGTGACTTGCTAAAGTATTTGATGATTGTTAGCAATGAAGTATTTTTAATAAGGATATGACAATTTTTGAGTCACAATGCCATTGCACACTAAATAGACAACAGTATAATGTGTAAACATAACTTTTATATGCACTGGGGAAAATAAAGTTTCACGTGACTTGCTTTGCTGCAACTCCAATTGGTGTTGTATCTCATAATTTATGGCTGATAATGATGGATCAAGGTAGGTTTATCAGATGTAACAAATATACCACTTTTGTACAGAATGTTAATGATATGGGCAGTTGTGCACCTGTTGGAACAGGGGTTATCTGGGAACTCTAAGTTCTACTCAGTTTTACTATGACTCTAAATTACCTTAAAAAATAAGTTTATCAATTTAAAAATAGTGGCTTTAATGGGAAGAAGTTTAGATTAGGAGGCAGAATATTTGAATTCTAATTTATATCTCCCAATTTTTTACCACAATAAATAACCATTTTAAACTTAATTTTTTACATTTGAGATTCTTATAGCAATACCAGACTCTTCTTCCCGGCACCTTGTCACTATCACGTTTATACCATGTTCTAAGTGGTGATAAGGCAATTCCACACCTGCAATTAGACTATATGTTCCTCAAAATCAAGTACTATTTTTTTCATCGTTTCCTGGCTAACTAGTATCTGGCTCACAATTATAATCAAATATTAATTGACCAGATCTGAATAACTGAATACTGTTTCAAAAAATATAAAACAGTTTACCGACAAACACTCTTCCACTTTGTCCTAAAAATTATTTAAGACAACATACTTTTTCAAGGTAGAGACAAGCTATTATACAATTTTCTATTCCCATCTAAGTTTACCTCATGGACATGGTAATAGATATTGTTGAAGTTTTTTTTATTAGTGAATGAATTTTATGTTGCTAGGACTTCTGTCCCTAGATAATTCCAAGTATTTAATATAAAAATACAACTAGCTTGATGTGGAGGCTCATGTCTGTAATCCCAGAACTTTGGGTGGCTGAAGTGGGTGGATCACGAGGTCAGGAGTTCAAGACCAGCCTGCCCAATACTGTGAAAGCCCATCTTTACAAAAAATGCAAAAATTAGCCAGGCATGGTAGTGGGTGCCTGGAATCCCAGCTACTCAGGAGACTGAGGCAGGAGAATCACTTGAATCTGGGAGGTGGAGGTTGTAATGAGCCAAGATCACATCACTGCACTCCAGCCTGGATGACAGAGCAAGACTGCAACTCAAAAAAAAAAAAAAAAAAACTTAGTATTTCTATCTTTTAAAAAAATTTCTTTTAATTAAAATATCTGTTGTTAACACCATTTTAATACAGAAATCTGCCAAGAAGTTAGATACATATCTAAATAGATCTAGATAGAGAGAGTTATAGTAGAGATTATTTATTTATATATCTCTCTATATAGAGATATTTATATATATCTACATTTGTTTATATATCTCTCTATATATAACTATCATCTGTCTATATATCTGTGTGTATCTATACAAAGTGAAGAGCTACAATATATCTATCATCAATCATATATCTATCATCTGTCTATCTATCTGTCTATCATCTATCTATCTTTATAAAGTGATGAGCTACAATCACACCCCCTAAATTTGAAGTCAGGTTCTATGACCCCTACCTTGAATTTTGTTTTAAGGATGGGACTCTGGACATACCTAGATAGAAAATATGCACTGACCATATTGCCTTTTCTGAAACTTCAGTCTTAGGAGATGCAATATGTTAACTTACGAAATCAAAAATAACTGTTATTAAAATTTTTCATGTAAAATGTGAGGGTAAAGTTATTTTTCTTCCATATATAGCAAAGCACGTGCCAGCACAATTTTTTTTTTAGTTTACAGTATCCTTGCACACACCTTTCTCATTTGTGACACCTGTACATTGATTTCATATGTTATAAGTAGAAATACATTTCAATATCCAATTCTTACCCTTTGTTTCAATTCACTATTTGTACAGTTACATATTCAGGCAGCAGCTGTGTCCCTTGATACTCCCAGATACTAAATACAAAGAAAATAAACAAAATTTAACATGGTTGTTGTGTTCAAGAATTCATGACATTTACAAGTGTCACAAATATTGTATTATAAAATCCCTATGCTAACAGAAGTCTTATGTCCTAATGCATTTGCCTTTTTAATACATAAGTAATTTAAAATTCAGTGCTGCCTCGAAAGAGTGTTGAAGCTCATTCACCTTCTCTAATATCCCTCCCAAATACATTTACTTCACTGAATATGCTAAACTGGACCTTAAATTTGCTGCCTATGTACATGAGAATGAAAACCAGATGTACATTGATAATGGTATTGCTGATGCTGATACTTTGTTAAACGAAAATTCTTGCAGTTTTGCTGAAGAAGCAGAAAATTTAATGTCTCTTCTTTGAATGAGTTTTACCTTTTTGTCTGGAAATTCTGTATGGTTGAGTAAACCTACAGAAATGTAAGTATTCCAGGGCTCGGGAAGACTATAAATAGTTGCCTAAGACAGTAATTATTCTAACATGGGGTTATATAAAGTCCAGTGCTCTAAGTTGACCACAAGGAAAAAGCTATAAAAACAAGTTAGACTAACTTTAAAAAGAGCATTAAAAAGTCCAGGCTCTATTTCTTTTTAACCAATAGATTAGATTTTATTTTTCAAAAACGTTAAATCACACATTCAAATGCTTTACAAACACTGTGAAATATATAGTGTAGTGAACCATTCTGACCTTTTTAAAATTCTTCATCTCAGTTGGCCAGTCATTTCAGTCTTTGCAACAGGTTACTGTACTTTTTAATAGGAAGAGAAGGAAATGGTCAACTCTTTCAAAATCTTGCTTAGAATACTGAAAAGGTCAACAAACTACAGCAGAGGAATATAAAAATGAGGCAATTGAAATCTGATACCTCATTTTTATGATGAAGATTTTTGCAAGTATTGAAAATGTCACAACATGAAGTCAATTTTTAAGAATAGACTGGGACACAGCACATCATCACCATACCATTAGCCTGTGGTCTCAACTTTGTGATTAAAAACATACAGCTTTTATTTTCTTTTGTTATTTTTATCAAAGATATATTCGGTGAGAATGTAGAACAGTAAAGAACAAGATTCAGTGGTTCTCAGCCAGTATTGATTTTGCCCCCTCAGGGGATGTTTGGCATCTGTTAAAAGTCTGGAGATATTTTTGATTGTCACAACTTGGGGCAGGGGGTTGCTTCTGGCATGTAAGAGGCCAGAGATGCTGCTAAGCATCTTACAATACATGAAAGCCCCCTATAACAAACAATTAATCTGGCCCAAAATGTCAATTTTGCTGTGATTGAGAAAATTTGTACTAGAATATAATATTTAAGAATTTTTAAATCAAATTACATTTCCCTTCAACATAAAAAAATTTCATTATATTAAATCTGTATCAAAAAAGTTATTTTTATACAAAGAGTGCACAATAAATGTCTAAGCCTTAAGAAGAGATAAATGAAACAAAGCAAAACAAAATGTCTATTGCTGCTGGTGGTAATTTTATTAAAAAATAGAAAATGTGTATAATCAAAAATAGACATTTAGATTTTACAAACCATAAGTTATAAATTACTTTTTGAAATGGCATTTGTAAACTACTGCTTTTCCTTTTAAACATATTTGGTAATTTTTTTAGTAATTAATATATTGGGTAAGAAGACAAAATATTAAATAGCATTCAGTGTACCACTGATTTAAGTTGAAGATGTCACACAAAAAGAAAATAAAGGAACTAAAAACAACACATATAAAGCACTACATATGTATTTAGTGCTATTACAGGGCTATTTAGTTTTATAACACCTCCAAGCCATTGTCTTACTTCCACTAAATCCAACTCCTTGAAAGGGAAGACCAATCATACTATCTCTTAGCTCAAATATTTCAGTGCCTCTATATTGCACAGAGAAGAGGTCAGAAAAGGTTTTTTATAAAGACCCAGATATTAAATACGTTAAGCATTGCAAGCTATGTAATATCTGCCACAAGTATTCAACTCTGTGACTGCAGTGAAAAAGCAGATACAGATAATATGTAAACAAATGGTATGAGTGGTTCCAATAAATCTTCCTTTGAAGAAACAAGAGAGACTGGATTTGGTAGAAGGACTATAATTTGATATAACCCTAAAGTTAAAGTTCAGAATCTCTTCTATGACATACATTTGGACTTTTTCAATTCTCCTGTTTCATCTCGAAGCTTATCCAAACTCCGCTGTATCTTATGCTCCAGGAATAAAAACTGTTAACAGTTCTTTGAACAAACATACCAGGTTTGTTCGTGCTTTGTGACCTCCACATTGCTTCATCAACCTGGTAATGGTTTCCAGGCATTTGGTAAAAATCTATCCCAAGTGAACACTCATATGAAGCATCACCTAAAAATACATTCCCATCGTTCTCTCCCTGCCCCTTGCTTTTAGACTTGGTCTCCCACTCCTGTGCCTCAGTATAACCTCTGTGGACTGCTACTATCCAATTTTAAATAAATAACTGCAGTTTATTTACATATCCCTCCATGTTATATATGAACAAGTGGTATAACTAGAATATAACACCTTGCATGAACATCACAGACATATAATAATTGCTTTTAGGAGAAAGTAAATTTCAGTCCAATTTAAATGTGAAAATAATTTTCTTCCAAGATAGGTTCTACTGAGTTTTGTAATATGTAACCATATATAAAATATGGCACTGCTTAAGCTGTATCCTAAAAATAATACCTATAAGTCATGATTAGTTACAATATAAGCATTTCAGCTTTAAGATAATCAGAGTAGAATTTAAAATATAGAACCATGGAGACACAACTGAAACACAATTTAGGAATCTTAAATTAAAAAAAAAAAGTGGTAAGATAAAACACAGATTAAATTAGAGTTTAAGGAATAGGAGGAAAACAACAACAAAAAATCCATCAGTCTGTGACATTATCAACGTTCCACGTATGGCATTTAAAAGATAAACATTAATGTTTATCTTTATGCTTAATTACTTATACTTAATTACTTTATACTTATATTTTAGACTTACGACTTTTAATAGCAAAAGCTGCAATTACTTTTGCACCGAACTAATAATGATTATTTACCACTGTAATCCCAATGCCTTTGTCCAATTACCAATTCACAAGCCAGTCTTTCCGTCTTAGCAGTAACTAGCAATGATATAGCCACGAATGTATTCTAAGTCTCTTATCATGAAACAATGGATGATTTTGAATGTAACTTACCTTATAATTTTGTGAATTTCAAAATTCCATTTTTAATACACTCTTTACGCACCAGATACTTGAGAAGTGATCTTTTAGTTCTCAAATTAAAGTAGTCCCTAAGGTGGAAGTTCTACGCCTTCATTTATTTTGTTAGGGATCTACATTCTGATCTCTTGGCTTTTGTTGTGAATTGAAAATCATAAATATTGGTGATGTTTTAAGTGGTTTGTAGTGAAGAACTACAATCTTCCTATGCCTCACTTCAAACTATTTAGGAAACAAATTTAAAGGCTATTCAGGGAAGGGCTTGAAATTGATAAGGGCAGTAGAGTGACTGACTGAAGAAAGAAGTATGCTGGAGGTAAATTTGTAACTTTTGGGAAAGTGAGAAATAAAACACTAGTAGGGCAAATGTTTAAAAGTGTAACCATCACTAGACATGAGAAGTCATTTAGTGATGTGCTCAGATTTGGTTTAACTCTGAGAAACGGAATAAAGTCAGAGAAAAGACAATTTGGGTAGAGTACATGAGAAGCTTCCTGACAGTAAAAACTGCTGGAATATGGAATTATCCCTGAAGGGAAGTGGTAGAAGTCACATCACTTGAATGGTTGAAAACAAGAGAGACAAAATAACACTGAAAGTTATTTATTTGTTGATTCTGCATAGCAATTGTTAAAGTCCCTAAGGGAAGTGTTCTATCAAACAGATGAGATTTCTGAGACTCTCTTCAGTTATTCTGAGTTTCTGTTTTTCAGACTTTATATAGAAATAACAAAAGAACAATGTGTTTTATATTCTATTTCCAAATAGTTATATTTTTAAAATAACAGAATGCTATTCTCAACAAATTTATTTGAGTATTCTCTAGATTGTGTATTATTTTGTCCCACTTTAAGTGGAAAAAAATGAAATTTGGCATAACAGTTCCTAAGGTTTGTGTCCTTATTTCCACACAATTGTATATACTAAAACCACATAATATTTTTCAGGTTTAGTTTATGCATTCATAATATGTCGATCTACAGTAATATAATTTTTATAAGTATTGGATGAACCATAAAATAATATAAAACATAATTTGGTAAAGGCTAATTACATAGTGTAGATTATACTTTTTCGTCTTCACAGGTGAGATTACTATCTCATTCTACGTTGACTATATATTTGTTTATTTTTTCTTGTAGTGATGATGACTTGTGCTAATATAGCACACTCTCATAATTATTCTTGTTTGTTAGCCGTGTCAGCCATTGCGAGAGAAGACAATGGCAATAAAACAGTGAAACTCATCTGGAACTGAATCATAGCCTTAGTGACTATAAAAGAAGAGCTTCCTCATTGATTTCAGTAGCTGTATATGTGTACATATATATGTGTGAGTTGACACATACTTGTTCATAAATCGGTAAATCTCACAAAAAATTTGGAGCACTATTGGCCAGTTTTCTCAATTTGATAATGGGGAAACTTCAAAGTTGAACAGAAAAGGTCAAATCTATTTGAAGATTGTTCTAAATACTACTTACTTACCACGTTCTACTTGAAGCAGCAGTGAATCTTCAGCAGAAATAGGATGGGCAGTTTCTCAAACAGAATGGCAGAAAAAAAATGCCTAAGTTCATACATATTATTGAGTGCCTCATAATGCAACTATAAAATTCTGCAAACCTATTTGGGGTAATTCTAAAGCGAGAGCCAAGTGCAGACCAACAGGAACTGTGATAACAACATCATTTGGCTAATGTGCTGTTTATGTACACAAAATGCTTTGCAAATGGTAAGAGGAAAATCACCAGCAGAATAGTTTCTGAAAGCATCTTAGTTTTCTAAAGCCATACTTATCTAAAATTGTAACAAAGAACAGCAGGAGGTGTGTGACAATGAAGCCAGTACAAAGTGAACGAAGTTTCAGCCAAATGTCAAAATATAACGAAAGAATTTCTGAGGCAAAGGAAAAAAAATGTATTGGGAAATGGGAATACAGTAGTTTTATAGAGATTTGGAACTTTAAATTATTCAAAACTGGTACAATCAAAACTAAAACATGTGTATGTGCACCATCTGCTTGCCTCCAAAGAGGAGTCTTTGGAGAATTAATTTCAGCTGCCAGAGTTGGAGGGAAGGAAACTGGTCTCAGGTTTATCCAAATCATTACTTGAAAACCGGAACTCAAGAACAGAGAAGAGACTTGAGCCGTCTGACTCCGTCTCCATGGAGAGATATTCCCTAGAGAGTTCAGCAGCTGTGGAACAATATAGGTGGAGAGAAATGAGGTAGAGCCTGCAAAGTCAAATTGAGGCTAAGAGAAGCAGTTTTGCTTCAAAACATGTTTTAATAGTAGCTACTGGTACTTCAATAGAGATTTAAACTTTCATAAATATTTTGTCTTGAAGTAAACAAACTAAGTTTTATAGTAATGCTAAATCATGCTTTGTTAAGCTACGCTTAGGCCTGACATCTTTTCTTCCCGCTCTACTAACAAGAAAGTAGAACTTGGCATTTGCTGTCTAGTTTGTAAAATGAAGGATCAATGCTCCAGAAAGTTACTAAGTCCCTAGTCCTAGTAAGTGTTTATTTAATAGTGTGAGTGCTTTCAGTTGTGAAACTAATGGACACGTATACATATGTAGTCTTTGCTTTTAGAATAAACCATAAACAAATAGTTACTGCGTCTCTACAAGTAAAATAATATAAAGAAGCACAAGTCATAGTCTGGGATTTTCATAACTTTCGATTTAAATAAAAGTTAAACATACCTGTTTAAAAATTTAAATAACCATGAAAGAAGTCAATAGTAATTCAAAAAATGTCAAAAGACAGCCTGTGACTAATTGCTAGGCAAAAGCTACATATTATAGGTACTGCATATTCAAAGAAAGATGAAATCATCTGTGGGGTAAAGCAGATATAAAAGACTTTCCAGGTATCAAATTTTAACTGAGGTGATGAAGAGGCTAGCAGTAGTGAAAATAAGCCAAGAAGAATCCAAGAGTCACACAGGTATTAGCTTTACTCACTAAAGAATACTGTGGAAATGATGTATGGATGGATGATAGATAGATAGATATACTGCTTTTCAAGTACAACAGCTCCACTAGGTGAGACATATAAATGATGAATATAATTTATCAATTTATCTTTGAGACTTTAGATTATTTACATTTTTGTGAGCCACATTATTATTGGTAAATAACAATAGCAAATACACACACATTGATACAAAATGTGTTTCTGAAATACAGAATTGAAAAATAAATTATCTCACAGATTATATTTACTAACATACCAATTCAAATAAACCAAGATATTAAACATTAAATTTTCCATAAAACTATATCCAGTTTGAGTAATAGAAACTCACAGGATATAAATTTGAGTGCATGAAAACCAGCTTATCAGACCAGTAAATAATATAATAATTATATAAATATTTTAAAATTTCTTTACAAATGGGAAATTTAAGTTTGGGAAAATAGAATAAAAGATGGTGTTTGGTAGTAAACATGATGCTACCATATTAACATTTATATATTAAGCAACAAATGTGCTTTGGGCACTATAAAGATCCCCACTATCACTATATATTATCTCATTTTGCAGCTGTTCTATATGTTATGTGTATTTACCCTAATTCTACATGCGATAATTAGGATTAGTTCAATGTCAAGCAGTTGGGAAGTGGGAAAGTGAACCAAAACTATAACTCAGGTTTGTCAAGTGCTAGTTTCACCTAGCTGATCTCACTTCTCTACTGGCAGAAGATGAGATTATGAAAAGGAAGCATGCTCTGGTGAATGAACTTCTACATGATAGAACTCTGCTCCTCATGTAATGCCATGAGCTTTACTCAAGTAAAAACGATAATGACCTACAAAAAAGTGAAGCATTAACAAACATGGTACTGCAAAGAACAGGTCTACAAAAGGAGAATGTTCTTTCTATTAATATAGTAAAGTCTGTGTTTTAAAAGGAAACATACTAACACTACACATTCTGTTTCTCCTAGCTAAATATGATAATAGGTGCTTATCAATATTTTCCTTTTTTTTTTTTTGAGGTGGAGTCTCCCTCTGTCGCCCAGGCTGGAGTGTATTGGTGCTATCTCAGCTCACTGCAAGCTCTGTCTCCCGGGTTCAAGCAATATTCCTGCCTCAGCCTCCTTGGTAGCTGGGACTACAGGCGCCTGCCACCACACCCAGCTAATTTTTGTCTTTTTTTTTTTTGAGACGGAGTTTCGCTCTTGTTCGGCAGGCTGGAGTGCAATGGCGCGATCTCGGCTCACCGCAACCTCCGCCTCCTAGGTTCAGGCAATTCTCCTGCCTCAGCCTCCTGAGTAGCTGGGATTACAGGCACGCGCCACCATACCCAGCTAATTTTTTGTATTTTTAGTAGAGACGGGGTTTCACCATGATGACTAGGGTGATCTCGATTTCTTGACCTCATGATCCACCCGCCTCGGCCTCCCAAAGTGCTGGGATTACAGGTGTGAGCCACCACACCTGACCCTATTTTCCAGTATTTTAACAGTACTATACCATAAATCATTAACAAACCAACTCTAAATTGTAGAAGAGCTTCTCAGAAATTCAAAAGTCAGTTAATTAATATCAAATCTATAATCTGATAGTCTGATAAAAGAAATACATTTATTCTATCCTCTGACAAAGGAAAATAAAACATTTTAGGAATGAGAGAAGTCAAAAGCATAGCAATCATGGAATCTCATTCTCACAATAATGAAAGGAGATGTGGTCTAGGTACTTCATGCATAAGGTCCCTTAAAAACCATCTACTTCGGCTCACCTATTTAAAGAAAAGAAAATTAAAAGCTAGAGAATCATAGACACGCAGACCCTTCAAGTTTATAATTGTGATGTCTTAACATATATATAAACTATATGGTTCTTGCGTAAGATCACAAAAATGATTTAGGAACATTAATTTCAGGCAATTTTAGATATTTAAAGTTAGAAAACTTCAATATACAAAGCTGAAATTGGCTCCCTAATAGTTTCCTTGTAAAGTTATACAATTTGAAGTTTTGTGTGTATGTGTGCCTGTGACTTTTCAAAGTTAGATAATGTATCAATGATAACCAATGCACTGGAAACTAACATGCCAACCCAGTTGTCTATGTAGTTAGATTCTATATCAACAGCAATGTGAAGATTCAATGTTCATAAGAGCTAGGGCAGCTAGAGCGATCTTAAAAATCATCATAGTATTTAAAATGATTGTAAAAAATGATCAGTCTTTAAATATCATTTTACTTATCCTCACGACTAAATTATGTAAATAATATAAAACACTATAAAAAGTAATTGCGTATAAAGGGAATTTTATTTTGTGCCCAGCTTGTAGCTACCCACCTCTTTTACGTCCCACAATTACCAAGTATTTTTTTTATAGCACAAATCAGTTTTCCCATTGGTGAATGTCCAATTTCTATCACCTATGTGTGAAAATTACATCATAGGACTTTAAACCCTGCAAAAGTTTTGTAATCATAATATAAACTTGATTTAAAAGAAAATTAGTTGGCTATAGGTAGAAAATCAAATGGGTCAACAGCCTCTTAAAATATGGCAACTCACCTCTGGTTTTGTTCTATTAAAATGATAGTTATTTCTATACAAGTCACCACAATGGAAAATCAGAGACAATAGTTTTGAATCATCGTAAGGCTCTGAGGAAGCCTTCAGAATAATTTTGTTCATTCAAAGTCAAGTAATAAGTGTCTTTGATTTTCTTAAGCTCTTGCCACTTTTGTGGAAATATTAACATGTAACATTTGATTTCCTTACAGTCATTATATAAATGCCAACATAGTTTTAGAGGAAATGCATTTTCAGCTGAAATGGAGCCAAGTTGTCCTAGTTAGTTATGTTAAAGAGAATCAGAAATTAATCAGTCTACTATTAGGGCACAGCTGTTTTTTGAAATGTTTCTCTGATTTTCAAGAGTTTATGTTTTAAAGAGTTATTATTAAGCATAATGATGAGCCTGGAAGTTGAGATAAAAGCACAGTTTAAGCAAGCTGGCATTCACAGAACAACGAAACAGTTTATTCTTTCTGGTTACGACCCCTTGAGCAAGTCCTCTCTCATCCCCAGAACTATCAAATAGAGGTGTTATATTACAATGGAGTATAAACCTAGAGGAGCCAGAATGCACTGAGGGAACTCAAAGTTTGATGTTGCCTTCTACAGTTCAGAACCTGCCGGAAAGAATTCTGCACTTTCAAGTCATTACTACAATAAGAAAATTCATTAACAGAACATAATGACATAGTAATAGTCTTCAAACCAACAGTAAATACCTTTTTTTAAGTACTGTGTTTAACTTAATAACAGTGTTAGTTTAAAGGCAAAGGTTTGTGTCATCCTTAACTGACAAACACTTATATTGTCTCTTGCTGAGCAGCTGAGAGCAGGTTAATGCATTGTCACCATAGTAATTTTTTTTTTAATTTTTCTCAAATGGTTGAGGATTGCATTTTCATCAATGTCAAGACCCATGGTATAATTGGAGGGTTCTGGGCCATGAATGCATATCAAGCTGTTAGACCCTTAATATTTGGTTAAACAGTGCGGGTACTAGAAGTGGAAAAGATGCCCTTGCTTCAATGCCAATGCATCACTTCATCCCCTCAAGCTCCCTTTTGTAATTGTCAGTTCAATATCAGTAGCAGGGTCAGAAATTGTAAAGAGTTCATTACAGATTTCCTTCCTTCTAATAACCTAAGAGTGCAAAAAGCCATGCCTGAAATTTATTAATTTTTCCACTGTTTAATCCCCCATTTTAAACTAGATCACCCTCAGTTTTCCAAAAGCTACAACTTTAATATTTATAATTTAACATTCAAGACTACTTATTATACATTCATGCAATAGAGTTTTTTAAAGTTTCACAGTAAGTGACAAAGGTATAAAAGGAATTAGGTATTGCCCAAAGGAAATGCAAACTCTTAATCTTCAAGTAGGGGTATAAAAATGTAATAATTTTGTGATTCCACTAATCACTAAGAAGAAGTTTCACTCTTGTTGCCCAGGCTGGAGTGCAATGGCGCAATCTCGGCTCTCCACAACCTCTGCCTCCTGGGTTCAGGCAATTCTCCTGCCTCAGCCTTCCCAAGTAGCTGGGATTACAAGAATGCTCCACCACATCCGACTAATTTTTCTATTTTTAGTAGAGATGGGGTTTCTCCATGCTGGTCAGGCTGGTCTTAAACTCCTGACCGCAGGTGATCTGCCCACCTCGGCCTCCCAAAGTGCTGGGATTACAGGTGTGAGCCACCCTGTCTGGCCCTACACTTTTATCTTTTTAAGTAAGCAAATCTTTGTCTGTCTTTAACATTTCTGGCTATGGACACTGACAACTAGAAGTAAAAACAAAATATTTTTTAAGCAAAAAGAACCCATAAGATTCACTAATAACAAAAATTATTAAGTGTTTACCACGTGTCCTGCATTGTGCCAAGTATGTATTATTTCATTCACGTCTCACAATAAGCCAATACAGTTTTAGCACATATATTATAGATGAATAAATGAGGCTTACAAGTTAGGTTTCTGATTGCCAGAGGTCTAGTAGGGCTCAGAGTCAGAATGTTAACCCAACTGAGCTTTTTGCAGTGCCCATGTTGTTAATTAATATTACTTCATAACAAAGACATGTGACTAGAGTAGGTATCAGGTCACACAATTGTTCAGTCCAGATTCAAATTGATTGTGAGGTCTTAGTAAAATCACCTGTGTTTTTCAGAATTCATATATGTAAAATAATGAGGTCATCTGAGTTATTTTCTGAACCCCTCAATTCAAAAATCCTAGCTTATTCTATCATAAACTAAAGCAAGCTTGTAAGGTCTGATTCACCTGTTTTCTTTTCATTCAAAACTTTGATTTATGCAATGGCCTGTTTTAAGCTATAGAGCACTGTACTCCAAAGTAATGTATTTCCAGGGCCTACTCAGTGCAATCTGAACACTTCATAAGAAGTCACATAAGTAAATGTTTCTGGGTCAGCAGCAATGGTTGCAAATCAAATAAGCTGCTGAGGCCTATAGAATTCTAAGTGTAAGCATCCAAATGCCAGTTAACAGCTGACTAAGCAAGAATCTCTGAGACCAAACTAAAGTATTTAGAAAAAGAATTTTGCTATATGAAAGTGCTGTGTCTTTTCTGTCTCATTAGCAAAAAAGTGCTCATTCTCATAGCTTGGTAATACTATTCACATAAAATGTGATATAATTATGGGTGTGTGTGTGTGTGTGTGTGTGTGTGTATAATGTACATACATAGTATCATATCCAAATATATGTATTTAATATTTAGGCTCACTGGTCCTGGAGAGAAAGAAAGAAACAAGGCAGGATATTGCAAATATTAAATAATCTATTCTTTCTCATATTATATTATCATTCCATAAATTTTCCAAATACTTAGAAATACAGGTTAAAACTCGCACTTAAAACTCAAATTTCTATGTAGCATTTTAAAATGAGAAGGCATATTTTCCATATTGTACAATAAATACATAAGAAAGGAAATGTATGCATTTTAAATTTTCAGAACCACTTTCATTTTATGCTGATATATATTTCAGTAATCATATGCTGATTAATACATGTTAATATTTTTAAATTTTCATTAATTTTGATACAAATTTAACTCACCTCCCTTTTACCTATCTTATGAATCACAATTTAAAAGAAAAAAATATTTTCATTTACTAAATATGTTTTATGTTCTACCATCCCATGGATTATTTTTCAGAAGAAAGTAATATTGAGGATAAAAGGAGAAACAAAGGAAGAAGAGATAAATCTGTTTCCAAAAGAAAAATGCCAAGTGTGAATACGTGTCAGTTCCTCTAAAATAGGAGTCATAGGTACTATTTTCAATTTTTTTTTGAAGTAAGGCCTTGAAATCATCTTGGCTGCTGCTGTTCTTAGAAATATTGAGGGATACCTGGCCGTTATGATCTGTTTGAAGAAAAGTTATGAAACTCCAACAGAAAGAGAAAGAACTATATGCTAATTATTTCATCATGCAATAACTGGAATGTTCTGGTAAGACATTAGAGGCTCCATTAGGTTATGGCTCTAAGTTAAGAATGGAGCTATGGATTCATTTTAAAATGAGAATGGTACTATCTATTGCATAAGACAGGTTAGAAAGCATAAAAGAGTTAATATATAAGAAAGCCAGCATGGTGCCAGGAAAATTGTGAATGCTAAATGAAAGAAAGTTGTTATGAATAATGGAGGTAGAATTGGAGAAAGAAAGCAGTAACCATGATAGCGGAAATAATTTTTAATAAAATCTGGAAACTGAATTGTGAAATAAGAAAAGACATCATCTTTTCTTGGAGGAATTTATAATTTATTAAATAAGTTATTATCCTGAGTGACAAGATAAATGGCAATGCTAAGTATGGGGGAAATATTGGAGAGATCCCCCACCCAGGTTAAGGAATCAGGAAACACTCTCTAGAAAATAAAGTCTAATCTGAAATAGAAAACAATTCCTATTACATACTATCTGTATACACTTTGGCAAGTTGATTAACTCCTCTGATGTGAACATTTCAAAGACATAATGAAATTGGACTACTCTAGATACCTCATATAAATGGAGTAATACAGTATTTTTTCCTTTAAAGACTAACGTATTTCACTTAGCATAATTTCTACAAGGTCTATCCCTGTTGTACCATGTTTCCAAATTGTATTTCTTTTTAAGGCCAAATAATATTTCACTGTATGTATATGCCACATTTTGTTCATCCATTCATCCATCCATTGACAGCTGGGCTGCTTTTATAAACATGAGTGTACAAATATCTCCTCAAGTCCTTGCTTTTAATTATTTTGAGTATATAATGTGAGGTGAAATGTCTTGATTATATAGCAATTTTGTTTTTAATATTTTGAAGAACTGCCATATTGTTTTCTATAGAGGTCGAAATGTTTTACATTCCCATGAGTAATGCATGGTTACAATTTCTCTATATTCTAAACAGTTTCTTTTTCTCCACATCTTCATTCATTTATTTATATATTCATTTAAACATCTATCCTAATGATGTGAAGTATCTCATGATTTTGATTTGCATTTCCCTAATGATTAGTGATATTGAACATGTCTCATTACTATTTTTTCTTGTGGTCTTAACTGTTCTATTGTATTCTTCCATCAGTGATCTCTTGCTCCAGGTTATCTATAGTCTATAGTTTGTTCCCTTACAGCTTTCAAAAGCTATAGGTAGAGACCTAGCCTGTAATCTGACATGTGCCAGGTTTGGCTTTCTGAGCTCCAGTTTAATCAACACAGAGCCCAATAGATCAATTCCTCAGGCAGCCAGTAGCCAGGCTTGAATGTCACTAATTAGTTCTGCTCTGATTTTCTATACTGTAGTTCTCAGAAAAGAACTAGGGACTGAAACAATACTTCCTTCAAACTACATCCTGCTGCACCAGGGAGGAAGTGGGGCCAGGGTTTGTAAAATGCCACCCAATTTTTTTTTAATGTGTATTTTTCATAACTGACATTCATTTGGTTGCTATAGATCTGTGACTTATTTCCAGAGCTTCTGTAAGTTACTTTAGCCAGTCTCTAGTAATGTTTTCATGTTCTGTGGGGGAAAAAAGGCCTAAAGCTTCCTAGTTCTCCAACTCACTGATATTACTCCCCTAGTAAGTAATTTTATTCATTTATATTATGATGCAAGTCTTGATTTCTTTATAGTATATTTTGTTTTCATTGATTAATTCATTGAATATATGTGTGTACACATGAAACATGAATGTAGAATAGTGGAGTAGTAAGGGAAAATTCTGCCTTGAGGGGAATTAGAGGCAGCAAAGACAGACCACTTTGCTAAGGATCTTCATAATAAGAAAAAGTAGAAAACTGATACAATAACTGGAAATAGAGATAATTTTCTTTTAAGTTGAGAGAATTATATCGTTGGCAAATCCTAATGAAAATCACCTTCTAGAGAGTGAAATCCTGATTATATTCTAGAGTGGGTAAGAGCAGACGCCAGAATGATATTCTTGAAGAAGCAAAGGATAGTATTCACTAGATAATTGGAAGGGTTGGCTTCTGATATGAGTGTTAAGAGTTTATCCAATGTGACTGAAGGAAAAGCATAGTATGTGAGTAGAAATGTAAGTGTCTGTGTATGTAATTGTTGTAGTTTGTAGAAGTACTCTTGTGGATGTTTTTATTTTTTAGTCCAATTTAAAGGCAAGGAATTTCAGTATGAGAATAAAAATAAGAGGATGGATATTTATAAAGAAAACAAAAAGCAATTGATTTTCATCTGGGAAAGGGAGAAACGATGGAACAAGGAAATGCAGTACATCTGCCTGGCAGAATTAAGGGCCCAATAGTTGTTTGTGGTCCTAAATTTAAGGCAAAACAACTCAATATGATTATTTTTCTCCAGCAACACTCCCTTACTAATGTACAGTTACTGAGCAGTTATAGGATAAGTTTTAACCAGAGTTAAGGTTATGTCAAAAGACTATGAGGAGACAAAAAAAGCAAGAGACTTAAAAGCATATAGGCAGAGAGTAGTGTGTTCATAACAATACATTCATAAATGGAACTTTTTGGATCTACAAATATTTAATAAATTACTATAAAGCACCAACTATGTATTAGGCAGCATTTCAGTCACTTGGCAAACATCAGTACAAACAAAGACTACTGCCCTTATGAAGCTTACGTTCTAATGGAGGGAGATGGAGTATGAATAAAAATATATAATACACTAAAATACATTAATAAGTTAACAGATAAGAAATGATATTGGAAAAAAAAGTAGAATAATAAAAGCTAAATCAGATATACTAGTTTGGAGGATGCAGTATTATTTAGAGCAGTCAGGGTTTACCTCATTGGGAAAATACGACTTGAGCAACCATTTGAAAGTTAGCACTGCAAATATCTGGAGGAAGATCATTCTAAAAGTGTGACTGCTAGAGAAAAGGTCTAAGATTGGAAGTGTACATGACAGTTTCAAGGGACAGCAAGGAAAGTAATATGTCTGGGGTGCAGTGAGAATGTGGGAGCATAGCAAGAGATGAAGTCAAAGAAGTAAAGGGTCTGGGGGAAAATTTTTTTGCAAACTACCCATCTGACAAAAGGCTAATATCCAGAATCTACAAATAACCAAAGCAGATTTATAAGAAAAAAACAAACACATTCAAAAGTGGACAAAAGACACTTTTCAAAAGTGAACAGACACTTTTCAAAAGATGACATGAGGCCAACAAACATATAAAAAATGCTCATCATCACTGGTCATTAATCAAAACCACATTGAGATACCATCTCATGCCAGTTAGAATGGCAATCAGTACATAATCTGGAGAAAACAGATGCTGGAGAGGATGTGGAGAAATAGGAACACTTTTACACTGTTGCTGGAGCATAAATTAGTTCAAAGGATTTTAAATCATTCTAGTATAAAGACACATGCACATGTATGTTCATTGTGGCACCGTATGCAATAGCAAATGCGTGGAACCAACCCAAATGCCTATCAATGATAGACTGGACAAAGAAAATGTGGCACATATACACCACGGAATACTATGCAACCATAAAAAATTATTAGTTTGTGTCCTTTGTAGGGACATGGATGAATCTGGAAACTATCATTCTCAACAAACTGACACAAGAACAGAAGACCAAATACTGCTACATGTTCTCACTCATAGGCAGGTGTTAAAACAATGAGAAAACATGGGCACAGAGAGGGGAACATCACACATTGGGATCTGTTGGTGGTGGGGGATTAGGGGAGGGACAGCAGGGGTTGGAGAGGGATAACACTGGGAGAAATGCCTGATGTAGGTGACGGGGGAATGGAGACACCAAACCACCATGGCATGTGTGTACCTATGCAACAATCCTGCAAGAGCTATACAAGTACCCCAGAACTTAAAGTACAATTTTAAAAAAGGAAAAAAAAAGATTTACATTCTAAGATAGATATGAAATCAGAGATACTGAAAATATTTCATACTGAGAAAAGCCAAAAAAACATAAACAATTTAGGTATTTTTCTAATAAAAAAAAATGAAAACCTGGTCTATTAATCAAACACCCAAATATTATCCCAACTGAAATGTTTGTTACCAATTTTGGACGTAAACATGGCTTTAAAAAAACTCCTGTGAGTCAATTCTTCTGAAACATTGGCTTTCTTTCACATGCTTACTAAAGCTAATAGGTAGTTGTTTGAGTTTCTTCTCTCTATATATTTTTAAGCTTCATGGCAGAACAAAACATAGGAAAGGAGATACAGAGGGAAATGAGATAAAGAGAATTTTTTTTTTGCTTTTTTTAACAAATGGGACAGAAAAACACATTTGTATGCTTATGAAGATGTGCGGAAAAATAAATGATATAGGAGAAAGAAGAAAATAAAAGATGAGAGGGCAAACGAAGTAATTGGTTTTAGTTAGGACTATAGAAAATTCATCTATGACAGTAGTTCTCATCAAGATAGAGCATCCACCCTTCCTTGCCAAAAATAGCTGGCAAAGCATGGAGACATGTTTGATGGCCACAGTCGGTTTCTACTGGCATTTAGTGTATAGAGATCAGAAATGGACATCCTACAGTTCCCACAACGAAGAATTATCTGGACATCCTACAGTTCCCACAATGAAGAATTATCTAGCTCAAAATATCAGTTGTTCCAAAGTAGAGAATCTGGACTATGGTTAGACAAGGGGAGGTTGGTAGTAGTTCTATGGGGGAATGAAAGTCTGATGATTTCCTAGCTCAATGCAATGAAAACCAAGGTTATTGGCTGAAAGAGGCAAGGAGCATGGAGGTAGAGTGTCGAATATAACTAAATTGGTGATTTTTCATTATCAAACAAATGTAAGAAAGTGAGATAAGGGTATAGGATAATTGAGAGAGTACACACACAAATGATTATAATGATTAACCATAGAATAATCTGGGCAAGGAAGGAAGTAAGGACATTGAGTGAGTGGAAAACAATGAAAATGTGTTGTGCTTAATAGATTGGAGGTTATTAGATTGGATCAGGTGCTGGCTAAAAGTGAGCTTGTATGAATTATGTGGTCTTCTGAAAGGGAATGCATTAAATTAAGATTATGAAAGTGTTGCAGTTCCACCTGATAGAGTGGAAGTTAAGATCTCTCATGGGAAGAGTTAAAGAATTTAAAGGCTGATATGTTAAAAGATTATTGTATGTAATCCCAGCACTGTGGGAGGCCGAGGCGGGTGGATCACGAGGTCAAGAGATCGAGACCATCCTGGTCAACATGGTGAAACCCCGTCTCTACTAAAAATACAAAAAA
>NW_016107318.1:9083618-9086131 GCF_001604975.1 Cebus imitator
AAAAAAAATTATTGTATATATGGTGAAATTGCTACGAATTTAGATACATGTAATATTAGAAAAAGTCATTATGAAAAATAGAGCATTATTGAGAATAGAGGGCAAAGGGACCTGGGGTTGACATCTGATATGAGGAGTAGTGGGTCATTGTAATATGATGATATGAATTCTGGTTTCCTAAAAACAATATTTTGGCCTGTGTTGATTCTTATTCTGAATGTGTAATGTGTGTTTACATAATGTACAGTATATATTCAGAAAGTATTTTTGCTTCAACGTTTACTTTCTATGATGTAGTGCTTTGGTATTCCCACAGCACCCCACCTTCCCCAACAGATGTACAGTGTTCTGTCTCCATGCAAAATATACAATGTAATATGAGTGCATTGTATGGGTTTGAAACCAAAGGATGAATGAAGCATTCAGAGACTTAATATTTGAAAAAGGGATACTCAGTATTTTATATTTTATTACAGGTACTGATATTTATAAACTTCATAAACTGTACCATACTGCCACATGTTGTCAAGTACATGTTGAACAATAAGGATCGGGGAGTTGTTTTTTAATGGTCGCCTAAAGTAGCTGCTGTAGAAAGGTGGAACTGAAATTTTGCATCTGGTCATGCCTTCATACATTTGTCATTTGCAGATATTTTTCCATAATTATTAAAAAACAGGAAGTTTTAGGCTCTGAAGATCATGTGGACCAGAGCAAATTAAAGTTCAGTTTGTGCTACACACACACAAAAAAAATGATGATATGAGATACAAATATAGAGGGTGTTATGGAAGGAGGATAGTCCAAAAGCAAAAATGAGGATCAAAGGTATCTTCTTCCTTCCAGCCCGGGGATGAAAGATTTATGGAGAGAAAAAAGTTACCAGTTGAGAAGATGCAGAAAACACTTCATACTTACTGCATTGTCAGCTTTTCTCAAGAGCAAAACAGTAATGGGAATTTTCAGAAATAGTTCAAGAACAGCAGATTTTACTGATAATAAACTGAAGTTGTGAATACAGAGTGGAAGAATTATATGAACTTTGTAAGAATAAGGAGTAGGGAATTGAGGATCGTTGGTAAGCTGGGAATGTGGGGTTTAAGAATTTTTTTGGCAAATGTCCATCAATGATAGACTGGATAAAGAAAATGTGGCACATATACACCATGGAATACCATGCAGAAAAAGGATAAGTTCATGTCCTTTGCAGGGACATGATGAAGTTGGAAACCATCATACTCAGCAACTAACACAAGAACAGAAAATCAAACACTGCATGTTCTGACTCATAAATTGGAGTTGAATAATAAGAACAGATGGACATAGGGAGGGGAACATCACACACTGGGGCCTGTTGGGAGGTAGGAGGGTAGGGGAGGCATAGCATTAGCAGAAATATGTAATGTAGATGATGAAGTGATGGGTGCAGCAAACCACCATGGCATGTGTATACCTATGTAACAAACCTGCACGCCCTGCACATGTACCCCAGAACTTAAAGTATAATAAAAAAATTGACAAATAATTGTATACATTGATGGGGTACAATGTAATGTTTTAATACATGTATACAATGTGGGATGATTGAATCAAAGTAATCAACGTATCTATTACCTTGTCTACCTACCATTATTTCCAGTGAGATGTGAAATTTAGTTATTTTGAAATTTACGCTGTATCATCTTTGACTTTGTTGTAGCAGATTCAAGCACCAATAAAAGACATAATGTGGTTAGTCCCGAAGGATCCAAAGGGGATAGTCATGCCTGGATGCTGAGTATTGGGGTCTAGGATGAGGTAGGTTTCTGGAGCTCCTCCATAATTCCTAAAGAATAGGGAAGAAGGCCTGCATGAGATATGATTGTAGTTCTCATGTTCTGATTTCCTGTTGGCTCATATAGAGAGAGAGGTGATTTGATTCCCAATATACGTAATCTTTGTTGGTTCCAGTCAGTGGACTAAATGACTGCTGGGGAAACTTCAACTAAAATGCCCTTATCTAACTCTCCTTTGTTGAACAAACAAATTTCTCACTTCAGCTTTCTTCCAGTAAGGAGTCAGGGTCTTCCCCAGTTTCTCAGCCAGTGCTGACTGGCGATGTTTGGCTTCCAAAGCGGTAATCAGACACAACCTCTACTGTTGAGGGGCCGGCAGCGGCGGCGCCAACCCTCCAGGATGGCGGCTTTTGGCCACTGAGAAGGAGGCGTCGGCCCAGCGAGAGGAAGGGGCAGGGGAGGCCGGCGCGGTGATTGGTGGAAGCACCAGCGCTAGCCCTGGCTGCTCTCACGCGGGATGCCCAGAGGGCCCTGCGGCGCCGCCCATTGGCGCCGAGGTCCTGACGTCACCGCGACCCTCTCGAGGCTGCTGTGCTTCGTGCCCACTCGCCACGCCCCGCTTGAGGAAATGGAAGCCACGCCACCGCCTTGCCGCTTGAGGAAATGGAAGCCCCGCCGCCGCCTTGCCGCTTGAGGAAATGGAAGCCCCGCCGCCGCCTTGCCGCTTGAGGAAATGGA
>NW_016107318.1:9086911-9129918 GCF_001604975.1 Cebus imitator
TAGTTGACTTTTAACCAACCACCACCACCAAAACCAGGTAACATCTGTGACATCAGCTGGACTCCAAGCTGTGACTTCCAAGAGTTGCGCTCTGGCAACCTAGCCAAGTGGCATGCATTATGGCTAACAAGAATAAATACATGGGAAAAGATCTCCCCCTTGATTGAAGAGGCACTGTCTGAAAGAAGCAAAGTTCGGTTTCAGCAAAAAGCAAAGTTTGTTTGGGAGGCTATGGAGGAGGACTTTTGGATTTAGTGAAGATGGTAGAGTGGAAAGACTTAATTTCCTTGTTGAGAACAGGAGAGTGGCCAGTAGCCAGGCAAGTCATAGAATTGATTAAATATACCCGCCGAATTCATTTATTTTCTGTAGTGTTAAGAGAAGCACTAACAATGCCAGTGACCTGTATAAAAGCTACAAGTAATAGAACTATGACTGCAAGCCTCAGTACTGTACAAGGGAAGCTTTTCCTCTCTATAATTAGCTTTCCTAGTATACTTCTTGAAATAGAAAGTCCAGGTGTTCAGGACTTTTATACTTGTTATACTTTGGCTTGGCTTCCATGATTCTTAGTTTATTAGCCTAGTTTATGGCCAAGAATACTTGATGGAAGTCTCAGATATTAGTTTTGAATATGGCTATCCTCAGTTTTTAAAACAAATAAATTGTAAATGTATTTGTAAAAATTGTGTATATTTTTACAGAAAGTCTGTTTCTTTGAAACAAAGGAAAAGGAGTCTTGAATTTACATTAGTTTTTTTTCATACCCTTTTGAACTCTGCAACTTCTGTAATTAGGAATCTGTTTCTTAAAGCTTTTCTATGCTAAACTTTGTTCTAGTCAGTCTAGAGTGTATACAGAATGACCTGATGTGTAACTGTATGCAAACTGGTTGTAGTGGAACAAATCTGATAAACTATGCAGGTTTTAATGTTCCTATCTGATTTTGGTAAGTATTCCTTCGATAGGTTTTTCTTTGAAAACCTGGGATTCAGAGGTTGATAAATGGAAACTAATCTTTTCACTTATATGCAGGTTTTCAATAATTAGATCTAAGTGGAGTTTTAATGTTACTGATCACTTACAAATAATGGGTTCTGATTGGGCAATACTCATTTGAGTTCCTTCCATTTGACCTAATTTAATTGGTGAAATTTAAACTGAACTCATGAGCTCATCTTTAAAGCTGCTACTAAAAGATTTTCAGCTGTTCTGAATGGAACTCATTAGCTATGTGCATAAAAAAGATCACATCAGGTGGATGGAGAGATATTTGATCACTTGTTTGCTTAATACATTGTAAAATCATGGCTTGGAAATGCAGGCTAGTCTATCTATGGTGCTATTATTAGGCTTGCTTGTTTTACACACAGGTTTAAGCCTAGTATTGAAATAAAACAAATACTGTTTTGTTTCTATTAAAAACAAATTCCTTTTGCATTAATAAATCAAGAACAAAAAGCCACATAAGAAAATAGATAAGGGATACAAACATATGTGGTTAGAGCTTGAAAAGTAGAATTATTTATGTAGCTGGATTACAAATACAAATTTGTATCTAGCTTCAACTCTTGCTGGTTGCGTGACTTGGAGGGTACAATAGACGTTTTCTGTAAATTATCAGTCAAATAGAGGCAAAAATACAACATACCATACCCAAAATTTTTGAATACCCAGTAGGCTATCAATAAAATCTTCTTAGCATAGGAACAGACACATGCCAATTATTCTGTGATGTATGTCACATATGTTAACTTTTATATATTAATTTGGAAAAGAGAAAGTGTCCAATAAACTTAAGATTTTTCAGCC
Source organism: Cebus imitator (assembly GCF_001604975.1). Taxonomy (NCBI): domain Eukaryota; kingdom Metazoa; phylum Chordata; class Mammalia; order Primates; family Cebidae; genus Cebus; species Cebus imitator. Next base: position 9,088,724 of record NW_016107318.1, read on the forward strand.
TCATTGTAAATTATAATAACACATTTTTAAACCCATACAATTGATGAAGAATTTTAGAAAACTTTGAGAATATCCAGTTTTTAGTGAATATATAGTGAAATAGGCCCTTTCATTTATTGTGATAGTAAGATTTGGCATTGCCTTTTCAGAATATAATTTGCCAGCATTCATTAATATTCAAAATGTGTATATTCTTGTATCCAGAATTTAAGAACATTATCAATGAAAATGTAAGCAAGAAAATGCCAGGATTTATCATAGGAGTATTTATCTTTGCTAATACCCATAAGAAAAAAGAATAATTGCTTTCTTTCAAGGTGGATAAAAGCTTTCTCTAGAACACTTGGCTGGCAGCTAGAAGTAGCAGAGAAGAGGACCACTGGATTTTCAGCCACCATGGCAGTGAAAGGGAGCCACTCCAGAGTAACAGGTCGCAACTTCAGAGGGAAGTGCAGCCCAAAGCAGCCTCATTGAAACCTGGTGCCATAGATCCAGGTAAGAGTGTACAGTGTAGTGCTTAATACCAGGACTAACTGGATTAAAATCCCTGTGCTGCCACCTTCTGCTACTAACTGTCCTCAAATTGTTTATTATTCCTTTGCTAACAGTAAAATATATTACAAAAATTATTAAAAATAAAATTCATTACCAATCAATAGAATAATTTAAATGCCAGCGATAGTATAATAGGTCAAATATTTTACCAATATTCCCCAATCTACACAACAACCTTATTTGGTAACTATTATTGTCTACTTTGGATAAATGAGGAAACTATGACTAAGCAAGATCAGTCAGTGAATTTTCCAAAGTCAAACATTTAATGAACTGGTAGCCAAGGTTCAGACCCCATTCAACTTCATGCAAAGTTTTAATGATTCACCATCCTATAATTTCTCTGCTCAGTCTGAGGACACTGAGCATTTTATAATGTCATTCTGTTACTGTGCATTATGGCCAGTGGTCATTGAAATTTTGTAGACAGAAAACACAAAGATTGGTATATCTTGAAAATTCTTAACTATAGGAGAATCAGTCTTGATTTAAAAAGCAATACACAACATTTATACAGTATAATACACACCAAAATGAAAAAAAAAAATCACTTTCACCTGGTAAGAAGGCATGATCTTTTGGAAAACAGCATCATTAACAAGATGCTGGGGACCAATTAAATGGTCAAGATTCCTAATATTAGAAGTACTAAAATTGTCCCTATTTCATGGATCACTAATCCATATCAGGCAGGTTTAATTAGAGAGGAAGAGTCAAATGACTTCCAGTTGCCTTTCTACATCATTTTAAGTACTTTTAAATGTCCAGACTGCAATAAAATCATGTTTGAACCAAAGCTATATCCATTCTCCTGTGCCCTTTACTTATTTCCTAGGGAATTATGAGTGATCTAATTAGTTATTCCTGAGGTGTCAGATGAATATCACATACACGTTTAAGCCTGCACTTCTAAATTCTCAGTATAATTAGCTGCTCAGATTATACATTATTAAACTTAATTTTCACTGATTGTCTTTTTAATATTAAGGTGTTAAAGATCATATTTAAATATAGTAGTTTAATACCACTTGGTAGCAAACACTTCAATGGCTATGTAATACCTTTATATTTACCTAAGGAACATGTAAGTCAGCTAGATAAAGCTCTAGATATAAGGGAAAAAAAAGGTTTCACCTATGGAATTCCTATAAAGAATTGTGGTTACAATATACATTCAAAATGCTGATGCCATCCTACCAACAAAAAGTATATGCTCACTTTATTTATTCCTCTTTCTCCCCAGGTTTCTTAAACATCAAGTATGTTGCCCTCTTAAGACTTCTATTAATATCTTATTAATCCTTCACTGAGAAAACGTGTGTGCTGGTTTATTTTTAATACAGTTTATAATTCAGCATTTATTGTAAGCCACTAAGTTTAGGTAAGTGGAAAAATATTTTGATTCATCTACATTTGCTTTACTAATTAGTAATAACTACCAATTACTTATTTTGGTATTATATTCCCATAGAGTATACTTAAGAATTGATTGGAAGTCATGTTCTACTCTTAGTATTTGTGTTCATGTATAGTTTGACTAATAATTGTTTAATTGCCCTGTCTTTCTTCCACTGAAGAAGGCACATCAAATGCTAGTTTGTTGGTTCTGATCTGAAGATAGAATTATATGAATTATTTTCCATATCTTATTTTACTTTAATGAAAGAATGGGGAGCAGGGCAGATGGGGGGAAATGAGGGTGAGACAAAAACTGAAATAGTTGTTTCTGAATATATTTTTAAAAAGAAAAGTCTTCTGTTGTGTTACTATGTGTTATGTATCATATCATATTAAACTCTGGGAATCAAATAAGTAAAATATATTGTTCCAAAAGAATTCTAATCCAGAAGGAGGAATAGCATATATAAACTATATAAGTGAAAGTTTTGAGAAGTTTATATATGTAAGAATAAGTATTTTCTATTTGTAGTTCTGTTATTGTTTTGTGTTTAGATCTCTTAACTTTAACAAGACAAACATTCTTGTAAAACGTGTCTGTGTGTGCATTAGCAATGGAAGTTTATAGAATATAAATATTTTGAGAGGAAGACTAGAAAGTAAAAATGAATACATGAATTTATATAACTCTACGAAGAGATATGGAGTTAGATAATGTGTTGCTAAATACATATTATATTAGACCATCATAGTCCACCTAATATTTAGAATATGCTGGATTTTAAAAAATATGAGGTTGCTGAGAAAACCATCTACTTCTTGTATTACATCACTGGATTATTTTTGAAGTCCCAAGTATACCTGAGATGTTTATGGTAATCCCTTCTTATAAAAGAAAATGAATATTTATTTTTCCATTAATATGATGAAGATTGGATTATAGTTTTATTAATTTATTTGTGTTTGTTTTTGAAAAGAAAATTATTTTCATGACAATTTTCATGTCATGTAAGAGATGAATGAAAGCAATCCCTCACTCTGCCTCTATTGTATTTGAAATCTGTAATATCAGAAATCCTATGTAATATCTAATCCTATGTAATATCTATCTAGCTAAATATGCCAGGGGACTTTCTAATATGCTGCGCTGATGAAGTAAGAGTATTAAATTTATTCAACCACTAACAGTTCTTTGATTATCATACACCTTAACTGCTTCGTATGTGCTGACCACAACAAGAATAAAAAATACAGAATAAAATGTGATTAGTTCTTGATGGATTGAAATTCTTTTAATACACATTGAACACAGAATATTTGTATTAATAATTAGAACTAAGCTTTCAGTCTTTTCTTTTTGACAGTAGTGTTCAATAAATGTACAAGTAAGATATCATTCTTACAGATATCGGAAATGCAGCATATGGAAAACTGAGTGCTTGTTTTATTGAGAGGAGTATGAATTGTATAACAGAAAAGATCATAAATAATGATGTCAATTATGTTTCCTTTTTGGAGACTGTATCTATTGCTGCATACTTAGTATTTGTCAGTGAGTTAAGCGTAAGGATATATAAAAAGGGAAAAATTATAAAATTTAAAAATTATTTTGAAGCTGAAGTTTAACAAAGGATTGCTTAAAAAGCTAAGTTAAAAGGGGAAAAACATGTAATTCACTGGATAAGACATGATTATGCTATGCATAAGTCATTGTCAGTGTATGGAAAAGTATGGGGAAGTTTAAAAAGGCCTGATAATTACAGCATCACCTTGTTTTGGCAGCCCTGTAATACTCATTTTCCTGTTTCTTAGACAGTTGCAGAATTCTATAGTGTTGGAATTGAATGCCAAGAAAAAAGTTCTGTCAGTGCTCACATACCATATACAGATTTTTTTTTACTGATGAATTATTACTTCTTCATATTTTGCTTCTGTGCCTTCACAGTTATTTCACACATACTTTTTGTGAGTAGATGTAAATGATGAAGCATGGAAATCTCACAAAACTCACTAAGAAGTGTGAAATCAAGTTTGAGATGTTGAATATTGTTAATTTATTTGTATTATTGGTACAGGTAGGATAGCACAATTAGGATAAAGGCATATGTCAAGCAAGGGGAGGTGGTGGAAACATAATCTATCAACCTTTATTGAGCCTCACCTACCTGCTGTTTTCACAGCTACATGACTTTTCTAGAATACATCAAACGCATAAACAAAAGTGAGCAATACAACTAACAACATATGCCTGCAGGAAGTTTACAATCCGATTAAAATGTATTAATTTTAAATATGTCTCTGAAAACTCTCATGTAAACTAATGGGAAAGGAATCATCTGAGTAAAATTTCAACTCTTCTACTGCCAAGTACTGACTAAGTCACTTAAACTTCGTGGTGCGAATCAGTTGGTACTACTGAAAAATGACTTCCTTACTCTGAAATATTGTTAATGTATACTAATTATGTTAATACTAATTATGGAATAGTATACTTTAATGATACAATTTTCTCTGCAAATTTAAACAAAGATATTCCTCCATTAAGTTCGTTTTCCAATTGTGGTTTTCACAGGTTTAGAGTACCACTATAACTGCAGAGCAAGAATCTTATATTTTGTAAATATTGTATCTTTTCTATTAAAAAATTCTTATAGAATGTCCAGTTTATAAGGAACATATGTTAAATATTATTTTCCATTTCTCAGTGTCTTTATTTCCATAAATATTTTTTCTAAAAAATTATTTACTACTGGACGTGGTGGCTTATACCTGTAATCCCAGCATTCTGGGAGGCTAAGGCGGGTAGATCACAAAATGAGGAGTTTGAGACCAGTCTGGCCAACATAGTGAAACCCTGTCTGCCGAGACAAGCTCAGTCATAGAGACCCCAACCCAGGCGACACTGAAGGAATTAAGAAACAGAAACAAAGAGTGCAAAAGTGGGATCAGAGTGGGATGTCAGGGGACTGACAGCATTTCCCAGCTGAAAGTCCAGAGGAGACTCTGACCCATGTATTTATTCTTTGTGAACAAGTGATTATTTTTAATAAGCAGGTGCTTAGTGTTTCTTCATAGAAAAAAGATAAACACGCAGATAGTGCCTGTTCACTTCTAAAATAGAAATAAGCTAGAAAGCACTCTTTGTGAGTCAGCAATGAGAATAAGGTCACATATCCTGTTTTGGGAACTGGTTTAACTAGTGCATGACCGGTACATATTGCTTGCTGATTTTAGCAGTTTCTGTCTGGAGATAGCTCAGTATTCCTTGCCATTGCTTCTCAGCAAACAATATACATTCCATCACATAAACGTCAAGATCTCCCAACGCCCATCTCTACCAAAAATACAAAAACTTAGCAAGGTGTGGTGGTTGGCACCTGTAATTCCAGCTACTCAGGAGGCTGAGGCAGGAGAATCACTTAAACCCCAGTAGTAGAGGTTGCAGTGAGCTAAGATCGTGCCATTGCACTCCAGCCTGGCAACAGAGCCAGGCTCCATCACACACACAGACACACACACACACAGACACACACACACACACAGACACACACACACACACAAATATTAACTTAGATACAATTTATTGTTAATTGTTTTCTAGTTTATAGGGGAATGTGAAGAACAGTTAGACAATTTGATGTAATGTATTCTTTCCTTAATGGATAAGTTTTTCTCTTTTGTGTGTGTGTAAATTTATTAAGCCAGGAGCAGCAGCTCATTCCTCCTAATCGCAGTGCTTTGGGAGGCCAAAGCAAGAGGATGGCTTGAGCCCTGGAGTTTCAAGACCAACCTGGGCAACAGGGTGAGACTTTCCGCAGAAAATTTAAAAATTAGCCATGTCTGGTTGTACGCACATGTGGTCTCAGCTACTTGGGAGACTGAGGTGGAAGGATCACTTGAGCCTGAAAGGTTGAGGCTTCAGTGAGCCATAATCATGCCACTGCACTCCAGCTTGAGTGACAGAGTAAGACCCTGTCTCAAACAAACTAACAAAAATTATGGAGTACAAATATAATCCTATTACATGCATAGATTCTGTAGTTTTCTGTCTGCTTTTGAAAAAACTATCATATTTTAGAGAAGCTCACTACATCAGCATAAAAATAGAAATGGGGTAAGTAAAATATGATGTCTGAAACATTTCGGTAATTGGAATCTAAAGATTGAAAGGTAAGAGCTTGTCTTAATAATATTCAAAAACATTCAAAATATATTTTCATAATGCTGTTGTCCAATTCTTCAGCTTCTCTTTATGACAGCTGTACAAGTTCAGAATCAAGTATATCAGAAGAGCAAAGTATGTTATTATTGTGAGGAATATAAAGGTCATCTGGTCCAAACGTTTGTTTTATAGACAAAGTAAAGGAAGCATCTATCATCAAGCAAATGTTTTATCCAAAGTCATCTAGTGTGTTCAGAACATAAAATGAATTTACTGTGTATGATTAGGGCATTGGAAGAAGATTCAGATCTTTAAATCTTTCATATCTAAAAATATTGGCTGCCTTTGGTTATGCCTTACCACTTAAGAAAGCAGAGGCCTTGTTAATTTTATTCTTATTTTTTATTAAATATTGAATAGATGCTAAAACATTATAACATATGTAACATAGAAGTAAGATAAATAAAAGACACATTCAGGCTGGAAGCAGTAGCTTATGCCTGTAATCCCAGCACTTGGGAGGTGGAGAGGGTGCATAACCTGAGGTCAGGAGTTCGATACCATCCTGACCAATATGGAAAATCCCATCTCTACTCAAAATACAAAACATTACCCAGGTGTGGTGGCAAACTCTGTTATCCCAGCTATTTGGAAGGCTGAAGCAGGAGAATCTCTTGAACCTGGGAGGCGAAGGTTGCAGTGAGCCAAGATTGTGCCACTGCACTCTAGCCTGGGTGACAGAGCAAGACTTCGTCTCAAAAAACAAACAAACAAACAAAAATAACACATCCATTTATCCACCATCAAGTTCATAGAGAACTTCCTGATGTTTACTTCTTATGCTATCTTTTCTTCTTGTTCTGCCTGCTCATTTGAAGAGCTGTCAACTAACAAATGGCCCAAAAGTTGTAAATATATCAGAATAAAATCGCCCCTCAGTATACACAGAGGGGAACTAATTCCAGGACCATTGCATTTCATGGATATTGTATTTTTGATCCCTGTTAGGTTGAAAAAAATCTACGTGTAAGTGTACCCACGCAACTCCGATCTGTGTTGTTCAGGGGTCAAATATGTGTGATAGAGGTGTGCTTTTTCCCCCAGAAACTCTACAGTTTACTTCTTAACCATCAAAAACGCGTTTTTTTTTTTTTTTCATGAAATGCTCCGATCATTATGTTTAACTAACACAAAAAGTCAAATTAATTACAAAATAAAATAATAAATCTGAGTATTTTTTTCTAAAATATCTCTTATTTCATGCCATTAAAGTTTTAAAACAATTACATATGAAGAAATCCTGATTCAAGATACATAAAATTAAAAACTCTGATATGAACAAAGGACACAGTGAATCACTAATGTAATATTTAAATAACATTTATGTATGAACTATTTTTCTAAATTTCAGAAAATGGCCAAAAATTGATTCATATACTTTGATTGCTGTCTTTATAAATAAATATAGGGGAGAAAATTATGAGTGATTATGAGCTTCAAAATCTATGTACCTAGAAAAAAAATCCTCAGCAGTGGGATCTGGCAAAAGAATATTGTCCAGATCAGCAGTTTTTCCCATAAAAATGAATGATTATGCAATAACTATCACAGCATGGTCAGTTATATTTCAAAATTAGGTGAGATGGTATTTATTTTCAGTCCATTCCAGCACCATAATAATTTGAATGATCCTGTTCTCCTGTTTTGTTCTCAGTTGAACTGAATTTAAGATGATCTGTAGCTTTACCTAGTGGAATGGAGAAAAAATAAGTGCCCTTTTACAGTAGCATCTTTGAATATATATAAAGTGCAGTCCATGTACCCAGAGCAGCATGACTTAGGAAATTGTTACTAAAGCAAATTCTCAGACTCACCTCACACTTTCAGAACAATAAACTTTGTGGGTGGATTACAGCAATCTAAGTTTTAACAAGTTCTCCAGTTGCACATTAATAGGGATTAATGATAACGAACACCGTAGTAACTTAGAAGTTGCACATTAAATGAAATTTGAAAACTGACAGTATCAAAGTCCATCAATCAAACATACTTTTGGCAGACCCTTGAAATTATATCTTCAAAAATGCATGTATCCTTGAAAATGGCAGTGATCTAAACTGCTATTATTCTCTTCTTTTATTAGTAGTAAAGTGACATACTAAAGTAGACTCTTGCCTACTTTAACCCAGGGTCCACTAGTACATTATTCCCCTTAATGTTGGGATTTGAAGGGTTGCCATTGATCAATTAATCAACAAATCCAGTAGCTCACCTTTTCAGTCTCATACTTTTTTGTCAGCCTGTGTTGTTTGAAGTCAAAGTCTGCTATTCATTTTTTTAAAAATTCATTTATCTATTTAATTTATAAATAAATAAAAGTGGTATGCATTTATCATGCACAATATGTTTTTTTGAAATACATATACATTGCAGAATGGCTAAACCATGCTAATTAACATGCGTTACTTCACTTATTACCATATTTTGTGATGAGGATACTTAATATCTACTCTAGCAATTTTCAAGTATAAAATAGATTTGTTATTAAACTATAGCACTATGTTGCACAATAGATCTCTTGAACTTATTTTTCCTATCTAACTAAAATATTATATCCTTTGACCAAAATCTCTTTAATCTCCCCTTCCCTCCCTCTAGTCCCTGGTAGCCATTCTGCTCTCTACTGTGAGTAAAATGTTTTTAAATTCCTCTTGTAAGTGAGATCATGAGATTTATAATCTTTTTTTGTGCCTGGTTAATTTGATATAGCATGATGTAAATGAAATAGCATATAGTAATTATTTAACACATCTTAAATATAAGATGTCAATTTGGGTAATAATTTTTTTGATATAAACCCACCAAAGCACAGGTAGCAAAAACAAAGGTAGACAAGGTAGACTACGTCAAACTAAAAAGGTTCTATATAGTCAAGGAAACAACTAGCAGAGTGAAGAGACAACCTATGTTATGGGAGAAAATATTTGCAAACCATATATCTTATAAGAAGTTAATGTCCAAAATATATAAGGAATTGAAACAACTCAATTGTAAGGAAACAAACAGGCTGATTAAAAGATGGACAAAGAACCTAAATAGATATTTTTCAAAAGAAGACACACAAGTAGCCAACAGTATATTTTTTAAATGCACAAGATTACCAGTCATCAAAGATATACAAATTAAAATCACAAGGAGATATCACTTTACACCTGTTAGAATGCATTAAAAAGAAAAAAAGTAACAAAGGTTGAAGAGAATGTGTAAAAAAGAGAACCCTTGCAGTCTGTTGGTGAGAATGCAAATTAGTACAAACATTATAAAAACAGTTTTCAAAAAAGTAAAAATAGACCTACTTTATGATTCAGAAATCCCAATACTGGGCATTTATCCAAAGGAAATAAAAACAACATGTTAAAAACATACCTGCACTCCCTTGTTCATTGCAGCATTATTCTTAAGAGCCAAGATACAGACATCGACAGATGAATGGAGTAAAAAAATGTGGTTTATATGCACAATGGAATACTATTAAGCCTTGAACAAGAAGGGAATCTCGTTATTTGCAACAACATGGATGAACCTGGAAGACATTGTGTTAAGTGAAATATGCCATTCATTTTTAATCGTCTGTTGGAACTGTTGATCATAACTACCTTAGAACATTCTTCCAACTTAACTCTGTGATGCTACTCTGTACTGATTTCTTGTTTTCTCTTTACACTCTCATGATATTTTTCTAATTTATAAACATAATTTTCTAACTGCTAATCTTTAGTTTCTTTTATTGATATATGAAATTGTGTGTATGTATGTGTGTATGTGTGTGTGTGTTTGTGTGTACAGACAGTATTGTAACTAATGCTCTCTTTTAAATCCCTTTTCTTGTTTTCCCTGAAGGGCCAATAAGCCACATGATAAATAGAAGAAAGTTTCTTAAATTGTAGTATGCATACACTAGGAAGTGTATAATGTTATTTTACATGTCATATGAATAAACTCATGACTTTATAAAATGTATTTGCCATACGTATAAAGATAATATTCAATTTTGAGTTGAAGTGATGAACTAGCAGGGAGAGAAGAAAATTCTCCCAGAATGATACAGGTAAACAAATTACATTTAGTTGACTTAAATGATTAGAATAACCTTTTTTTTCTCCTATTTATTCTTTGAAAAATGGTATCTTTTTCTCAACTAAGTATATTATAATTTTGAGCCTTGTTTTTGGTAGCTGTCACTTACTAAGTTATATATGTGTGTATTAATATTTAATTTTATTATAAGTATGAACACTTTTTAAAATGGTTTTTAAATTATATTTTTCTACCAAATACCTAAGACCAGATTTTACAGAATCAGGGTGAACAGAAAATGAAGATTAGAACAAGTCTACTAGTCAAAAATATACAAGACCTGGCAGAAGAAGACAGTCTTAGTGCTGTAGGGAAGAGGAAGACTTCTGGATCTCTGTAATGAGACAAACAATACCAAAGAAAGATGGTAGAGGGAAAATAAAGGTCAGTGAAATCAGCTAATTTATTTTTACATGCCCTATCTACAATGGGCTTACAACTTACAAAGTAAGGCATATCACACACACACATCACACACACACACACACACACACACACACACACACACACACAGATTCCAAGCTTATCTTACAAAAATGGGTATTCATGGTCCAGGCTTCTTCCTTCACGTAAAGCACTTTATACTAGCCCAGTGATCTCTAACTTCGATCCTTGGCTGAGCATAGCAGCCCCACCTGTCTGGTAGGGAAGCCAGCTAAAATTCAAATTACCCTAACTGTGAAGGCAAAAGTGATCACAAGTGTCTAGCACTTCCAATTCAGGTAGAAAAAAGAGATAGGCATGCCCTTGATCAGAGCATTAAGCACTGGTGCAACTTAATGGAGAAAATGAGTGAAATAAGTTACCTAATCTGGAGATGTGGATTGCAGGGTCAGAGCATTACCATCCCAGTGATAAAAGTAGAGGAGGGAGATAGGACTAAAGGGACCCAATGAGGACCTTTCACCTTTACCTAGTGAGTAAATAAAAGTCTTAAAAGAGCCCCTGGTGAATCTAATTGCTTCTTTTCTGATTCCGTATAACAGTTACTATTCCCTCTGAATTGATACGACAGAATCTATTAGAGTTTCAAGTATTTCAGTGAAAGAAATAAAAAGAGTAATTAAGTTGTTATTTGATAAATGAAGGAAAAGATTTCAAGTGGCATCAGATTTCAGAATGTCTTCCAAGGGAAGCTCAGGAGTTATTTATTTTTGTTGCAAGTTCAAATATATATGTGTATGTATCATATATGTATGTAATATATATGTACACATGTGTATATATATATGCATATATACATTTTTGTTGCAAGATCAAATATATATGTGTGTATCATATGTATGTATTATATATGCACAGACACGTGTGTGCATATATATTATATACACATATATATATATATATACACACACACATTGGTTTTGTGCAAAAGTGATTACAGTTTTTGCCATTACTTTTTAATGGTAAAAACAATCATTTTTGCACAAACCTATGTAACACATTATAGAAGCCTGCCATAGTAGAGACCTAAGAATAATAGTATCAGATATTCAAAAATAATTGGCATAAATTCACCTGAACGGAAAACTTTGGATCTTGCACAGCTCAACCCTGATAGAAATTTGGCATTTTGTTCTCACAGTAAAAGTGTCTAAAATAGGCATCAATTTGTTTTCTATAAATTTAATGTAATACTACATGTTTCTATCCAAAGATAATTACTTATGTTTCCTTAAATCTAGCAAAATATTTGCCTAGGGTTAATTAATCAAGAATGTAATATTTTATAAACTTTTATATATTAAATCCACACAACTTGAAATACATGGTATATGATGTGATGCCCTAAGTCTTCTATATGTGGCTTATTTTGTGATATTGTAAACCTTAAACATCAAAGAATGAAATAGTGTCTGGACAGGACAACATCAAAAACAATCTCCTAACCTGTGTGTTATCTGGTGACAACAGTTAGTGGAATTGGAGATGATGAATGAATGTATTGTAATACTGGGGTTTACTTTTCCTATGTATGAGATAAGGTCATTGCCTGACTGTCATGGCTGGGTGAATCTGGGTTGTCAGTAAACCCTTCCAAGTTTCTGAGAGTCAGATTATTTTCTTTATTCTAGTGAATTTCTCCAGGAACTTAAGAAGGCATAGAAAATGGGATAATGGGTTTTGGGTTTTGTCTCTGATAACAAATATGTTTACACAATCTTGTAATACTTCAGAGATGAAATCAGGGACTACTCAGCCATCCAGTGAGCCCCATCATTGGCCATTCAGCATCTCCCTCCTGTTTCATTTGTCCATAGGTGGATAAATAGCACAAAATATCTTGGTAACTGTAGTGGTTTAGGTTTCTTAGATATAGGACCCAGCCTGGAATCCTGTGACATTGCTAAGACTAAATGCATTATAGCAAACACATGAACATAGCACAGAAGTAAAACTCATTTCCTATTAACATTTCACTTCACTCAACAATGTATTTTATATAGCCTCATCAACAAGTGAAGCTATTGCTTTTGTGAAAATGCAATATAGTTTAGAACATTTTAGTGTTTTGTACACTTCAAGCACACTTCATACTACTAGAAGCCTCCTCTTCCCAATCAAGTAGGGAACTTCATTTGTGGAGGTATTTCATGCATCATAATGGAAGTCTTTTTTTTTTTTCCTTTGAATCTCTTTTACCACAAAAATATTAAGCTTTGAGAAAATACTGTTTATTCATATGTATACACATATACATACATGCACATACATACATATATATACACACAATGAAGCAACACAATATATTTGAAGAATAAAGCTCTAGATATAATGTATTAACAGAAAAGTATTTTTCAGTTCAGAATTGTATTTTTAACTGGGTAGTAATAGAAAAGACAGTTGAAAACTAAAGAAACTTCATTTGCTTTGAGGACCCAGAAAGAGCTACACTAGCAACTGACTTAAATAAAAAATCAGTATAAGCATTTTCAACCTATTACAAATGGAAAGAGCTGCATTACCAATCCCTCAGAGATAGAGCTGATAATGAAAATGTTACAGACCTTTAAGTGGAGCATCTCTGCCAGACAAGGTTACAATAGTGAACTTACATTAAGGAAAAAAGCATTCAGTATTTATGATTTGCAATTTTAACTGTGTTTAAAGTGGTACAGGAGGATTCATGGGGGATTTAGTGTTCTAGGAAATCTATTTGGTCAGTACTGTAAGATTTTATGACCTTTCATTAACACTTGAAAGTTTAACTGTGCAGATACTGCATTGAATGCAAATCATGCTATTTTGTGCTGCCAGTTCTCTGAACATTTCTAATGTAACAATTGAAAGAGGCAGTTAGAGAAACCTTGTATTTTAAACTGGCTGCCATCAGAGCCTATAAATACAATATTCATCAAAGGAACTTCAGAGGACAAAGCTTTAAATAAAAAAAACCCGGGGAATTGTTTATTCTTTTAAAATTTATTCTCTGTGGAAACCAAGGGAACCACACTTAAAATGCCCGGTATATAATTTAACATCAAAAATTTTTCTCTAGTGAAGAATATTTTAAATTTCCTAAAAAAATGGTTACATTCAACCAAATTCATACATGAAACCATAACTTATTTTCTACATTTCCTTAATGTGAATCACAAATTTTATGGGAGTCATCAACATCATTCAAATAACATTTAAGTTCAAATAAATCTTGCTGAATAAATAATCAAGGAGATTTCACTAGGTTTCTCATTTAATCCTCACAATAATCCCATGTTTTCTGTATTATTAGATCTGTTTGACAGATGGAAAAACTGAAGCTCAAAGATGCAGCAATTCGACTAATATCCTCTAGTCTGTTTGTGAACTTCAAAAGTAGTATTTTTTTCTACGATCCAGTGCTATCATTTTTAAGCAAATAGGCCCCTAGTTGTATTTTAGTAGTTTTGAAGACATCATTTTCATATTATTCAAAACTTTTCTGGCTTTTCTACTGAACCTGAGAAAGCTTTGCCAAAATAAACAGCCAAGATAAATAACCTGCATCCATTGAACAAAATCAGTTTAAGCCAAGAAGGGTGAGATATATTTTACTATAATTGTCACATTCCAAGAAGTATCCTTTAGATGCCAAACAAAGCAAAATACTAATCTGTTCTGTTAGAGAAAAATGCTTAAACTTGGGGGAAAGGAGACTGGAAGAGACTCTGGGCTCTGGGATTGTGCTAGCATTTTGGTTCTTGTTCTAGGTGTTTTTTCTCTTTCTGTGAAAATGTAGCTATACACTCCAGTGTTAGACTGCCTCACTTATGTTGGCATATTTCTGGCTTCTGAGACCTTGTCTTCTGTTTTAAATTCTAGTTATTTTATTTCCTGTGACTGTCATCTCCTAGATCTGGTAACCACAAATTATTTTATTTAGAATGTCAGTAACTAATCATAAATTCAGACCACAATTCTGACATGTTTATTGGACGATGTTGGGTAAGAAGAAACATAAGAAGCCAGAAAAAGACTAAAATATTGTAATAGCTTTATTATTAGTGAAGTTGGAATGGGGAAATCAGTATAGACAATAAACACAACTTAAACTTTCAGTGTTTTTCTGCAGCTGCCCACTCTCTTTTCACACAAAATAGACCTTGGTTCCCACATGAAAGGGAAGTTGGGACTGTTGAGTCTTTTTGGGAAAGATGTGGTACCCACTGCCAGCCAGCTTCTAAGCTTGCCAGGTCAGAAAGTAAAATGACAAGAAGAAAGCAATCTTTCCGATTGTTTTGACAGGCAAATTCTGGGCTGAGACACAACTATGTTTACTCTGTGGGGTAAAGAGCACACTGTCTGTCTACTCATCAACGTGGCAGGAAATATACAGAAGACTGAGTCAACTGAGGTAAATTTGAAGCATTTTCTATGTTTTTAAATATATATAAACATATATATATATATGTATACACACACACACACATATATATATATGTGTATATACACATATATACCCAATGTCACCAATTTTATATGTAACTCTTCTCTGGAGGAAAGAGAGTAGAGCTGAAAGAATAAAGAGATTCCCTGAGTAAGTTAAAATATCCCTCAATAGAAATACAAGGAATGAAGCACTGCCGCCCTTTTCTTAAAACCTTGTTTGTCATTCAGTTCCTGTTACTCTAGAACTGAAGCTTTCACGTCATCTAATATGGACTTCTGCATCCTGTATTGTTTAACGAGGGGATACATTGATATAAATTTTACATGATATTATATGTGTTTTATTATTCCTATTGTATTATTAAATGCCTATTAAACTATAGGCAAATTATCAATGAGCATTATACAAGTAGCTTAATTCTCCATTTTGGGAGAATAGACCAATCCAATAGAAAACTCTATTCTTATTTTCAGACTTAATCTAGTTCTTAGCATATTGCTTTGCCCCAACATGTACTAAAGTACGTTATCTTATTGAGAAATCATCTCTAGACAGAAATTAGCATTTAGAAACTAGGAAGACATCTCTCTCAGCAGAGTGAAGGACAAGCCTTTATTGCAATGTTGAACACTTCTTTCAGTACAAAATAATATATGTCCATCATAGCCTATTGAGAAGAAATTATTTAAATTTCTTGAGAAATAAACTCTGTGGAATGAGTTTCAGTTGTATCTCTCTCATACATCTTAATGCAAAGCATTTTAAATCTCATTTCTTCATCATGGATTTTTTCATCACCGTCTTTTACATGCCAGAAAAAGGAAAAAAAAAAAAAAAGCTTTCACAGTAGTCACCCCTCAGTATTCACAGGGTATTTGTTCAAATACCAAAATCCACAGATGCTAAAGTCTTTTATAAAATGTCATAATATTAGTATATAACCAATGCACATCCTCCAGTGTATTTTAAATCATCTCCATAATGTAGCTAATACAATGTAAAGGCTATTTAAAGATCTCTTCAAGAAGAACTACAAACCACTGCTCAAGGAAATAAGAGAGAGCACAAACAAATGGAAAAAACAGTCCATAGTCATGTATAGAAAGAATCAATATCATGAAAATGGCCATACTGCCTGAAGTAAATTATGGATTCAGTACTATCCCAATCAAGCTACCATTTACTTTCTTCACAGAATTAGAAAAAAAAAAAAAAGTTTAATGTGGAACCAAAAAAGAGCCCATATAGCCAAGACAATCCTAGACAAATAGAACAAAGCTGGAGGCATCATGGTACCTGACTTCAAAGTATACTACACAGCTACAATAACCAAAACAGCATGGTACTGGTATGAAGACAGATATATAGAACAATGGAACAGAACTGAGGCCTCAGGAATAACTCCACACATCTACAACCATCTGATCTTTGACAAACATGACAAAAACAAGCAATGGGCAAAGGATTTCTTATTTAATTAATGATATTGGTAAACTGGCTAGCCATTTGCAGAAAACTGAAACTGAACCCCTTCCTTACACCTTATACAAAAATTAACTCAAGATGGATTCAAGACTTAAATGTAAGACCTAAGACTGTAAAAACCCTAGAAGAAAACCTAGGCACTACCATTCAGGACATTTGCATGGGCAAATTCTTCATGACTAAAACACCAAAGGCAATGGCACCAAAAGCCAAAAATAACAAATGGGATCTAATTAAACTAAAGAGCTTCCGCACAGCAAAAGAAAATATCATCAGAGTGAACAGGTAACCTACAGAATGGAAGAAAATTTTTGCCATCTATCCATCTGACAAAGGGCTAATATCCAGAATCTACAAGGAACTTAAACAAATTTACAAAAAATAATAATAACCCCATCAAAAATTGGGCAAAGGAAATCAACAGAAACTTCTCAAAAGAAGAAATTTATGTGATCAACAAACATGAAAAAAATCTCATCATCCCTGGTCATTAGAGAAATCTAAATCAAAACCGGAATGAAATACCATCTTATGCTGGTTAGAATGACGATCATTAAAATGTCAGGAAACAACAGATGCTGGAGAGGATGTGGAGAAATGGGAACACTTTTACACTGTTGGTGGGAGTGCAAACTAGTTCAACCATTGTGGAAAACAGTGTGGTGATTCCTCAAGGATCTATACCAGAAATACTATTTGACCCAGCAATCCCATTACTGGGTATATAACCAAAGGATTATAAATAATTCTATTATAAAGACACATGCACATATATGGTTTATTACAGCACTGTTCACCCGCAAAGACTTGGAACCAACCCAAATGCCCATCAATGACAGACTGGATAAAGAAGATAAAGAAAATGTGGCACGTATACACCATGGAACACTGTGCAACCATAAAATGGATGAGTTCATGTCCTTTGCAGGGACATGGATGAAGCTGGAAATCATCATTCTTAGCAAACTAACACTGAAACAGAAAACCAAACACTGCATGTTCTCACTCATAAGTGGAGGTTCAACAATGAGAACACATGGATACAGGGAGGGGAACATCACACACTGGGGTTGTTGGGGCTAGGGGGCTAGGGGAGGGATAGCATTAGGAGAAATACCAGATGTAGATGACAGATTGATGGGTGCAGCAAACTACCATGGCATGTGTATACCTATGTAACAATCCTACACGTTCTGCATATGTATCCCAGAACTTAAAGTATAATTTAAAAAGAAAGGAAAAAAATAACATATCAGCATACTTTCCAAGGACTATATTCTGCATTTTTTCCTTTTAATTAAATCCATCTTTTCTGTCAGTTGAAATTCCAGGAACTTTTAGTGACTTCTTGGGAATACCATTGCTATGGATAGTTACCATATTACAACAAGCTTCAGGAAACATTAAAAGTATTTTTAAAAATTTATTAAAAGCTATTTAAATAGTTGTTGGACTGTATTGTATAGAAAATAATAAGAAAACAATAGTCCTTACATGTTTTGTACAGATGCAACCATCCATTTTTTAAATGTATTTTTGACCCGTGGTTGATTGAATCCACAGATGTGGAAGCCAGAGCCTTGGAAAAACATATATACTGTAGGTGAAAAAGACATAAAATCACGAAATTGCAGCACACACTGTCACTGCTGCAGTGAAGATTTGTGCAAGGTGTAGAATCCTAACAGGGTGAGCATCTACAACTTCCTGGAGAAATCCAAAAAAACTTCAAAAAAGTCTATTTTATTACTGACAGAATTAAAAAAGCATTTTATTCTACAAATGTTGGAAGACAATCAGATGGATAAGGAAAACATTAACAGAAAAGTAGATGGTACCTATATAGTTATATGCTTGTATATTTAAATCTCCGTTGTATACATATTTATTCTTTCAGTTAAGATTTATTCAGTGCCTGTAATATGCCAGAATTTCTAGGTTCTGATAATACTTTCAGAAAATACAATGCCCCTGCCCTCCTGCTGCATTCTAGTAGATTTTTAAACGTTAAAAATCTATTACTTCACAGAATAATCAGTGTATGATGATAAATCCTAATAAGTGAGTGAAGTGGGGCAGTAAAAGAGGGAGAAGTTATTTCAGAACAACTCTCTGAAGAGAATTCCATGAGAAAAGAGAAATGAAGGGTAATTTCGAGGTCTTAGCTTGAGAACTGGGTGATATGCTATCATTTACAGAACCTTTAGAAAGGATCAAGAGAGAGAGAGAGAGAGAGAGAGAGAGAGAGTGTGTGTGTGTGTGTGTGTCTGTGTCTGTGTATGTATGTGTGTGTGTTTAGGTATGGATGAGAAAGAGTTTTATCTTGGACATGCGAAATGTTCCAATATCAGTCTGTTTCTTAATGTGAATTTGTGAGTGATCAATTTGGAGATGGTATTAAATTCATAGGACTAGAGAAGATCACCAAATTTTTTAATGCAGATATAAAGTGGAACAGAAATAAGACTGAGCACTGAAACTCTCCACTATTGAGATGTTGAGGAGTGCTCATCCAGGAAAGTGCACTGAAGGTGGTTACCAAGGTAGGAAAAACATTTCAAGATGGGAGTATTCTCAAAGGAAGTTGAAAAAGGTGACTCTAGGAAAATGAATGATTAACACTGAAAATGCTGAAGAGAGATTAACTAATATTAGAAATTATAATCTGATGAGTTTTACAAGATGAAATTAGCAGATTTGAGCAGAAGGTTTGACCCTAGTGGTTTATTTATTTATTTATTTATTTATACTTTAAGTTCTGGGGTACATGTGCAGATCATGCAGGATTATTATGTACATATACACATGCCATGCCAAAGTGATTTATTCAACATTTTTTAGAGTGACTGTAGGAAAAAGAAAGTGATGAAGTAGGACTTGAGTTTTGACAATTATTTTAAAAATGTTTTAATGGTGGAGAAGATGTAGAAACAAATTATTGTAAGAACAATAGTCTCCATCTTAAGGATGGAGACAGTAATAAGACCTTGTGTGTCTAAGACAGCCAAAACGTCTTCATCACAATGAGAAAGGCTGATGTGAGAGGCTAAATTAAATAAAAACAATAAGGCAAGAAAAATGAGATGAGAAGTCATAGCAAGATATGGCCAACAGCAGAGATCAAAGTTTTAGTTTGAACACAAGTGAATCCAGGGAGAAAGTTACCAGGGAGTGTCTTTTTCCCCCCACCAATATATTGTCTCTATCTCCCAAGTAGTGGATAAGAAATACCTTTTCATTGAATGAAGGAATGAATGAATGATGAAATGTACATATTCTGAAAGTAGAAGATTATTGGCAGGCATTTCAGTAGAATTGGGAAAATAAGGCAGGATTGCAAGTACTGGCATTCAAGAGGAACTTCAAATGAATCCGTCAAAAGCACACTGATTACGAAAGTGTCAAATTTTGCATAATTAAGATAGTCAGCATTTCTATAAGTAGCAAGTGAATGGACTAAACCTTTTTGGGGCTTTTAAAAAAAATTATTTCTTTTTTTCTTTCATTTTTTTATTTTACCAGAAAACCTGTTGTCCAAAATGAAAGTAAAATTTTATGAAGACTATTGGATATGTAAAAGAGATGAAAGTTGAGTAGTTCTCTCCTGTGAAGGAAGAGGTCTAGAGGGAGCCCTACAAACACAGTAGAGTACTTCCCTCTTGCCTACTGAAAATGGTCCCTGACAGGGTCCTAAAACAACATTGAAAATATTTTAAAGTATTTAAATTATAAGGTAATTAAACTGTACTCTATGTACAAACTTTCTGAAACAGATGTTTCCCATCTAGTGGATCATACTCTTTATGTAAGACAATATACATTATTAGGTATCATAGATCAAGGAAAATACATATTTTGAATTTTCATGAATCATTGATGAATACCATCTTGCTCCAACTTCCACTAAGCAGGGTAAGAATTGTAAAGGATATATTCAATAGATATTAAACATGGCATTTGTAACCAGCCCTGAATCACCTCTTTACCAATGAAATCTCTCATTTTTCTGAACATGTGTGCCCCTTTCTCTGTTCCTTTCTAATAGCACTTTTCATTTTCCATGTTGTATTACTGTTGTTTGTATTTTTCACACTTTATGAGTGCTGTCTTCTTAAGAGAAGGGACTGTAATCCACAGAATACACTCAATTAATGACTATTGAGTGAATTAGCATACTTTCTAAGCAAGAAGTATTGGTACAGAGAAACTCCTGATTATGTTGTGAATGGAAATTTTCTATGTGCCAGATGCTAAGATTATGGATTTTTATTTAATTAAATGTATTTTATGTTGTAGAGTATTATGCAAAATTGGGAGAATATTTGTACTCTTTTGATAACTACAAATATTTTATTAGAAAATTTGAGTGTTTAATACTCATTTGTATAAAATTTGAATAGATTGAAAACATAGTAAAAAATTAATCTATGACTCACTAAAATCAAGAATACATGAAACTTCTTATCAATATTCTTTAAGTACAGAAATGTTCTTCATTACAAAGTTAATTGTGTACCATCTTTTAGGTCATCAGTTGTACACAGTTCATGCTGAAACCATTGAAATATCACAAATTTAGTCTGGTGGGATGGCTTGTAATTGCATTCTTTATAAAACAATGCTCTGTTAGATAACAACAGATATTCTTGTTTAGTTTCTGATATCAAAGAAGAAAAGCTTTTTACTACTTTATGGGTTTGCTATAATATTTAATACCCTTGCTATAATTATGAATAAAAGAAAGTTCCCTCAGAATTCCCATAGAAAGAAGTTTTCTGAGGGTATTCATTATGAATTGCCTTATAACTTTGTTTTATATATTTTTCTAAATCAATTGAAATAATGAAATGTTTTTTCTCCTCATTATGTAAATATGTATTGCATTGATTGATATTTAACATAGAACCTACTTTAAATCCATGTAATAATTTCAATTTGTTGTGATGTGCTATATTTTTATATATTCCAGATAAATTTTGTTGACTTTGACTTTTGAAAAAGGTTTCTACATCTATGTTTATAAGTGTGAACACCGTACAATTTTCCATTCTCCTAAAATTCTTGTTAGGTTTTGGTATCAGTATTATACCTGGCTCACAGAATATGTCTGGGAATACATTCATTTTTTTCTTCACTCTAGAGGGGTTTGTATAATTTGTCTTCCTTAAAAATTGGTAGAATTCACTGGTATAGACATCCAGGTGTAGAATTTTCTTAATGAAAATACTTTGATTGCAGATTCAAAGTTGGTTCCTTGGAACACAGACTAATAAAATTGATTAATTGCTGGTGAGACCCCAGTGGATCTCCTTTATTGGTTTTGCTTTTTATTACTCATTTGTGTTGCCTTGACTCCTCATGTGACTGTGTTTTTGTTGTTTGTTTGCTTATTTGCTAACCATTATACATGCAAAATCAGGTTAAAAAATAGTTTGTCAGCTAAGATTATGTTGTCTTCCTCAAAAACTGATTTGTTTTTAATGCTTGTTGGTATCTGGAATCAGGAATAACCTAAATCCAATATCAGGAACAAAGATGATTGAAAGCTAAGTTGCTGTCTTTCTTAAGGTTTATTTTTAGTACTGCATTATTATTATTTTGTTCATTTCCAAATACCTTCAAAACTACAATGTTTATGTGTATGTGTGTGTGTGTGTGTGTGTGTGTGTGTGTGTGTGTGTACATATACAGTTTTATATGTATTTCCAGTTTTTCTCAGTGGGACATGCTATTACTGGAAGTAAAGGACTATAATTCAAAACAATAAATAAGAGTATCAGCTTCTCAGATCAAAACTGTATCAAATGGCAAATGCAAGAAGTTTCAGTGTTTTCTATATAAAACAGGACATCTGTTATCATTGCACTCTGACTTCCTTCTTTCTAGAAAGACTGTTGGCCTCTCTGAGCCTACTGGGGGAACTTTTCAAATTCTTATTTTTCAAATATGTGTATGTGTGGTGTGTGTGTGTGTGTGTGTGTGTGTGTGTGTGTGTGTGTGTCTGTCTTTACATCTCTTTATACCTATATCTATATAAAATACATATAGATATAGATAGTATATATAAAATTTATATATATATCTAAATTATCAAAAGTGTGTACAGTTTTAGCAAGGGTTTCAAGATTTTTAAAAATGATTTTTAGATCATTTTAGTACTAAATTATCTTTTTTCCTGTAGAGTTGGAACTCAATTGTTTTATCACTTTAAAATAATATTCATTCTTTAAATAAGATTTTCATGGCAAGATAAAGAATAAAATACCTTATTACTAAAAAAGGACAATTTGTGCCTTTATATAATAGGATGCATTTATCCTAATCTCTTTAAAGTTCTTCAGTTGAAATGCAACTAATTTTAACCTAAATGAAGAACTTTTGACAAGCTGCATATCACTGAGTTAGTGAATGGTATGAAAATAATAATGGTAATTTTCAATAATGACAGTTTTAGAATCATTCACTCTTTATTAAAATCCATCATAATTCTAATACCTTGCTGGAAACTATCCAAACAAAATATTCTCAATGCATTGTGTATTGCTTTAGACAATACATATTTTCTCTAGAATTGTTTCAATTTTCAAAATGGACTAATAAATTATTAATACCTGCTTGAAAAATTTGTGCCACATTTGTCCGTAAATATTGCCTATTATGCACATATATGATAAATATCATTGACTTTACCTAAAAAAATCCACAGACTTCTTAGAACTTATTTTTATATATGTTACCTAAAAACATCGTATACATGTTAGACAGTAAAAGGAGGAATGTCACTCTAGTTGAAACATAGATTAAAAAAAATAGTCCTGGAATATTCTATTTTAATTATAGCTAAAGTTGTATGCTCTAAGAAATTTGGATTATAGTATTTGAGAAATAAAAATTTATTTTTCTCAGAAATTGAATCTTTCTTAAAATAAATTCCAAGTGACAGAGATGTTTTACAATATAAACGTTAATGTAAAAGGGTAATGAAAGTAGATAGTGGGAGAAGGGGGGACAATATGGGCCTACAACGAAGATGTTTCTGCCAAAGTACCAGAGTATTAATATCCTAAATTATTATGGCAACTTCCACTAGTGCCCCCAAAACCAAAATCTCTGATATATTCATTGACTTCAGATTGGGAGCAAGCTCATTGTTTTTAAAATCGGTTTAAGATTTTTCATGATTTTGTAAATATACCCTTACTCTAAGATCAATACTCTGCATACAAATGGGTTAAAACTTAACAAGTAAATCATTTCTCAAACTGTTTCATGGAGTTATAAACGATGCATATAAGTTATTAATATGAGTTAACAATATGGGTTATTAAAAGTTACTACTAGAAAGATGTCAGGGAATTATTGGATCAAAAGTGTTGGAAATGTTAGGCTTGGTGAACATATTTCTTTATAATGGAATTTTTAAAGCTTTTAAAATGCTAATCTGTATTCTCAATCTCCAATGATACAGCATTTCACTTTCCCCAAGTGTTTATCTTTTCCTTTCCCTGAAATTTTAATTAATCGGAAACATTTGAAAGATACTGGCATTCACCATCCCAGACTATTATTACAGGCCTACTTCTTCAGTATCAAAAGATAGATGTCTATATTGAAAGAGGTTTGGATTAGGCTTCCTTGTTTTTCTCCTGTATATTTATTGAAAGTAACACTTGGAAAGCAACTAAAATACCCTGCCAGCATTGACTCAGCATTTCATTTGCCAAAAGTGGATGAATTAATTTTGCGATATTAACTCTGTTGGGAATCTTTTGGAGTAGACTTGACAAGCGAGGTGCTGCCGGCTCACAGAAGATTTTCCTTTTTTTTCTCTTTCAGATTTGAGATTGTTTTTCTGGCTTTGCTTTATTTTATCCCCTCTTTGTACACAGATACATCGCCCTTTGTAGAGACATATTTGAGGAGCCGTGGGAAAGAGCAGGGAGATAAACGATGAGAGAAGAGAAGAGTATGGCCTTAACAAATAATGGTTAAAAAAAATACACTCACACACACACACACACACACACACACACACACACACACGTCTCCTGAAAAAGTAGAGGGAATTGCAATTTTCTGCTTAATAATAGCACTCACCATTTTCACATAACTCTTAAATGTATTTATCAGTCATTTCTTAACAACATTTTTTTTTGTATTTTATTTCCATGTATTTTTTTATTTTTGTGAGTACATATTAGGTATATGTATTTACCAGGTACATGAGATATATTGATATAGTCACATGATGAATAGTAATCACAGCAGATTAAAAGGCGTATCCATCCCCTCAAGTATTTATCCTTTCTTTGTTTTACAAATATTCCAATTATACTTTGTGAGTTATTTAAAAATATAGATTGAATTATTGACTATACTCACCCTGTTGTTCTAACAAATATTAGATCTTATTTATTATATCTAAATATATTTTTATACCCATTAACCAACACCATTTCCCCCAACCCCGCTCACTTAACATAATGTCCTCCTATTCCATCCATGTTGTTAAAAATAGCAGGACCTCATTCTTTTTATGCCTGAAGAGTACTCTATTGCGTATCCATACCACATTTTCTTTATCCATTCATCTTTTGACGGATATTTAGTTTGTTTCCAAATCTTGACTATTGTGAGTAAACACAAGAGTGGTAAACACAAGAGTGCAGATTTTCCTTCAGTATACTGATTTCCTTTCCTTTGGGTGTATACTTAGTAATGGGATTCTGGTTCATATGGTACTTCTATGTTTAGTTTTTTTGAGGAACCTCCATACTGTTCTTCATAGTGGCTATACTAATTTACATTTCTACCAACGGGTGTATGAGGGTACCCTTTTCTTCACATCCTTGCCAACATTCATTATTACCTGTCTTTTGGATAAAAGCCATTTTAACTGCAGTTAGCTGATATCTCATTGTAGTTTTGATTTGCATTTCTCTGATGATCAACAATGTGGAGCACTTTTTCATATGCCTGTTTGCCATTTGTATGTCTTCTCTGAGAATTGTTTATTCAAATCTTTTGCATATTTTAAAAGCAGATGATCAAATTGTTCCCTGTTGAGTTGTTTGAGCTCTTTACATATTCTGGTTATTAATCCCTTAGTAGTAGATGGATAGTTTGTACATTCCATGTATACATGTGACAAGTAGTTTTCAGAAACAGTCTGCTGGACATTGGACTAGGTGACAAGCCTATAGCAGAGAACTATTATGCTTATAATCTGCTGGGGGAATCCTATATAAAACAAATAACTAAAAAATAGTAAATACATAGTTGAAATAACAAGATGGCCTGACACAGAATAGTAGGATGTGTCTAGTTTAGACTCAGGACATAAGGAAGATGTCTGCAGAAATGAAATTTACGATGACATTTGAAGGATAAGTGGGAGTTTTATTGCTAGGAGAGCGTGAAGAATTCCAATTTTCAAACCAGAGAACATAGCATATGTGCAGGACCATGTCTTCAAAAAAGCTTGATGCATTTGGGAAAAGAAATAACTTTTCATTATTTAGTGATAATCACATAATATATAGAATTTTAAGGAAGTCACATTCTTGCTTTACTTATATACATGCTGAAGGCTTTAGTGTAATACTATTTGCAACTAAAAATCTAAAAGATAAAAGGATTGGTCAATGGATGCATAGGATAAGGAATAAAAGACTGGATTTATCAGAAAGTACAGCAAAAAAAGTTAGTTGAAAAATTTAGGCAGTGATGTATGGGTTTTCACTCTATAATCTTTTCTGTATGTTTGAAAACTGTATGAGATGTGAAAAAAAGAACTTGTATAACATGTGGTTGAGGGAATTTAAGGCAATAATACACTGGGTTAGAACTCTTACTGGTGATCTCCAAGGTGCTTTAATGTCTCATTATTCCATGAATAAAAATATCAAGATTTTAGATTTTAAAAAATGTAGTTATATCCATCTGGGCTGCAGAACTACTGGACATAGAGCTTTTAAGTTTGAAAGTATTGTACAATTTGGCAATGCATATTCCATTTTCTGAAGAACTTATGAATTAGTCATTTCAGCTACCCATTAGTCCCAGAGCAGTCCAAGAATTGTTCCATGATTATATTCAATAGTTGACAGAGAAAATCAGTGAAATTGAAGGATTTGGTTCAATCTAGCTTCTTTTTACCAGAAATAATTCAGACCATAAAATGTGTCTACATTCTACTACTAAGTGTAGTTTACAAGGAAATCAGTGTAATTTTAAAGAAATAAAAGGGGGTAGCATTTTTGTTATTATCACCTTTATGCCCTGGGCTTGCTGGAAACTTTACCTTCATTATTTATAAATATTTTCATGAGCTTAATATTATTATCTATAATGTCATAGGTTAGCTTTAATCATGCTTAAGGATGGAAGCAGAGAGTGCTCTGGGAATTGCATAATATTCACCTGTGACCATCTTTAACCGTACACATTGACAAGCACCTCACAGATGGATTATGCTTTCCCACATCCTTCTTTTTCCCCCCAATTAATTGTAAATATCTGTGCCTTTTAGAAGGATTCTTGGTCGGGCACAGTGGCTCAAGCCTGTAATCCTAGCACTTTGGGAGGCTGAGGTGGGTGAATAACCTGAGTTCAGGAGTTCGAGATGAGCCTAGCCAAACTGGTGAAACCCCATCTCTTCTAAAAATACAAAAGTTAGCTTGTAGTCCCAGCTACTCAGAGGCTGAGGCAGGAGAGTCGCTTGAAACAGAGAGGCAGAGATTGCAGTGAGCCAAGATGATGCCACTGAGCTCCAGCCTAGGGGACACAGCAAGACTGTAAATCAAAGGAAAAAAAAAGTTTATTCAGGTGAGTTTTTACTTTAAGTATTTATTCAGTTTCAATAAATATCTTTTTCACATCTAAAATCAAAAATAATTTGCAAGGTCATGAAGATAAAATACTATGTATGCAAAGCTTACGACATAATAATCATATATTAATTCAACAAATATCTTGTTATCTAAAATGTGTCTGGCATTGTGTTAATTTTTGTGGAAATAGAGATGAATAAAATATTGCCCCTAAATGCCAGGAATTGATAATTTTGCGTGAAGACAGATAAGTAGATAAAATGTGATAAATATGTCTAGGGTGTAATATGTGGAAGGATGCCCAGGCTGACATACACACACAGAGAGAAGAGAGAGGAATAGATTGTACTGACATACACACACAGAGAGAAGAGAGAGGAATAGATTGTACTGACATACACACACAGAGAGAAGAGAGAGGAATAGATTGTAGAGGCTACTGCTTTCCATAGCCCAGATGACTTTCAAACTTTCATTCTCTGGAATGATTATCTCTGTTTTTTTTTTTTTTTTTTTTTTTTTTTTTTTTTTTTTTTTTTTTTTTTTTTTTTTTTTTTTTTTTTTTTTTTTTTAAATAGCAGCTCCTCTATTCTATCTGGTTTGGATTCATCTGTTAGTCATGGGATATCATCATCACTGGCTCCTTTCTTGGAGCAACATGACACACACCATGCCGATCAGAGACTTCTGTTACTGTGCACAGAGTTTGTTAAGGAATCTTAACAATACAAGCAATTCAAACCATATTATCTTTCTGAAAATTGTATGGGGTAAATATGAGACTTGAATGGTCATCAGTGTTGAACTCAAGATTAATGGGAGGGAAGAGACTTTGATGAGAGTAATCTAGTCAATGGAAGCAATTCTATAGTAGTTAGATTTTTCTTCGTAATGAACTACTTCAAAATTTAGTAGCTTAAAAAAATAAACTCAGATTTTGCAGTGAACAATTTATGCTAGTTTCAGCTGCATGCTTTTTCTGATTTCAGCTTATCTTTGTTAATCTTGACTACATTCCCTAATGAATCTTTAATCACCTGTGGACTGGCTTGGGCCAATTCCTTTATGATGGCTGCCTTTGAGAAAGTTAAATCATCTGTGGCCTCTCTCCACATGATCACTCATACTTCAACAAGCTAGCAGAGTTCCAAGATCAAGAATATAAGAATACAAAGCTTCTTATGGCCCAGGTTCAGTACTCACAAATGTTTTGTTGCATTCTACTTGTGAAAGCAAATCACAAGACCAAGGAAGATTCAGGGGAAGGGGAAACAGGCTATACTTCTTGATGAGAAGAGCTGAAATAACTGCACTTATTTTACAATCTTACACACTCAGAACTTAAATATTATGATTATGACATAGTATAAAAAGAGGAAAATAATTAGAGATGACTGTGTAGTTATCCAAAGGTATTATAGGTTTTCTTTGCCTTTAAGAATGTTTGACTTTATTGCCAGGATGGTAACAAGAGATTAGTAATAGCATAAGCTTTCATTACATAATACTTGTGTTATTTTTGTTTTATTTATCCTATGATCAGAGGACCATCATTTAAATATTAAAATTTGATATGGGTAGTTCACCAGTTGATGATAGCATTCTTAATGTTTGATGCAACAGGCTAAATGTCTTAGTTAAGGAGTCTGTAGTGCCAGAGTTCGTAATAAGTTATAGAGATATATAGCATCAATAAACTCTGAATTAGAAGTCTGCCATCTGGTAGAAGGCCTAAGATGCAGTCTAATAAAAGGTACTAAACAACACTGGAAGGGTACTAAGATTGAGAAAACCAAGTACAGGGAAAATAGAGTATATTGTTGGAAGACATACAATAAGAGCTCCCTTGGGGTTATACTACATTCTCAAGTAATGCTCTAGATTTACCTTTTCAAAGAAAGTAAGTTGTCCATTGTATTAATAAATTCACTGGAACCTAATTGTTCAAGGCATTTATTAATCAGCTTGGGCTTCCATAACAAAATATCATAGACTGGATTGCTTAAACAATAGAAATTTGTTTTTGCAGTTCTGGGGAAACTGAGTGTCCAAGATCAGGATGCTAGCATGTTTGGGTTCTGTTGAGATCTCTCTCTTCCTGAGTTGCATTTGGGACCTTCTTGCTGTGTCATCACATGGAAAAGAAAGAAAAAGAGACAGAGACCTGAGAGAGACAAGAGAGAGCTCTCTATATATATATATATATATATATATATATATGTATAATTGTACTTTAGGTTCTGGGGTACATGTGCAGAACATGCAGGATTGTTGCATAGGTACATACTTACATACATGGCAATGTGGTTTGCTGTTTCCATTCCCCCGTCACTTACATCTGGCATTTCTCCCCATTTTATCCCTCCCCAACTTCCCTACCTCCCTTTTTCCCCACCAACAGACCCCAGTGTGTGATGATCCCTTCCCTGTGTTCATGTGTTCTCATTGTTCAACACCTGCCTGTGAGTGAGAACATGCAGTGTTTGATTTTCTGTTCTTGTGTCAGTTTGCTGAGAATGATGGTTTCCAGATTCATCCATGTCCCTACAAAGGAAATGAACTTATCATTGTTTATGGCTGCATAGTATTCCATGGCGTATATGTGCCACATTTTCCTTGTCCAGTCTATCATCGATGGGAGTTTGGAATTTGGATTGGTTCCAGGTCTTTGCTATTGTAAACAGTGCCGCAATGAACATATGTGTGCATGTGTCTTTATAATAGAACAATTTATAATCCCAGTGTCTCTTCTTATAAGGACACTAGTCCTACTGGACCAGGGCCCTACCCTTAATTACTTTCTTAGGGGTCTTATTGCCGAATACAGTCACATTGGAAATTAGGGAATCCACATATGAATTTGGGTGGTGGGGACACAGATCAGTTTATAGCAAGATCAATAAAGAAAATAAAATGTTCTTCTACTAGGAGCCCTAATTCTTTCCTCTTTCCTCATGCAATACTCATTGAGAAAATATAGGATGGACAATTACATAAAAAATGACCTCAAATTATTAGCTGGGTTGAAGTCCGTCTTTCCTGTTGGGTCTTATACAAACAACTCATTTCTTGAGATACCTCTTTGTAATTAGGATTGTTAGTATGTATTTTTCTCCAATCCTGTAAACAAAAATTTTTACTACTTTTAGCCACTCTGAAAAGACCGGAAGTTTATCAGAAGTAAAATATATTCAGCTGTGAATAATGACTCCAGTACATATTATATATTTGAAATCATTAAAACATTTATTTTGACTTTGGCCATTTATCAAGTGAAACAGGAGAATAATTACATGTTCAGATTTTCTTAAAGAAAATAAAAGCATGATAGTAACTTTGCAAATTTAAATGTTTTTGTGCATTAGTCATTTATGAAGATTGATATATCCTAATGAAACATATATCAACTTATAATCAACTAAAATATAATTTTATATTGCAACTTGAACCATGAGGATTGAACACATCTTAATGAAAAAGGCTTTACATATTCCCCGTAATAAATAAATGACACACTGGAATTGATTATTGTTTACTGCCCAGGGGAGAATCTTTGAGACAGAAAAATGTAATATTCTTACAACAGATTGATCAGATCATAATCCAATTGTTCTCAATTTTGAGTTGAAAAGTAAACCTTCACAAAGTGATGGGTCAATAAATAATATTTTAATTTTCCAGAAGAATTTTAAGCAATTAAAATTAATATTGAATGATGTTTTTTAAAATATGCTATAAAAGCTATCTATCTTTTATATGGCTAATGATACTTAATATGAAAGCAAAGAATATGAGGTTATACAATAAAGATACATAATGATATGGTTTTTACAGAAAAGTTCAGAAGGGAAAAATGAAGCTTAAATATTACAGGTAGAAAAAGGCATAGTAAATGTGATTTGTATATTTGGAATAATTACTGAATTACTGAAGACAAATGCCAAACATACATTCTCTTTCAAAAACAAATAATATTTTACTAAAGGTTCACAGTGCCTTAACAGTAAATGAAACAACCAACTTCAAGACTAATAAAAAGATGAAGCATCTCAAATCCCAAATCCCAGGAAATATATGAAGAAATACCAGATGCATTAATTCAGTATCTCTAATTGTACATAAGCCTATGCAAAGAAAGGCTAAAACTCCAGCAGTTGAGGAAATTTAACCATATAGTTTTCAAGCTTTACTATGGTAAAATTAAATCATTTAAAAATTAAGAATTTTATTTTTGACATCAGTAAAAATAAAAGGCATAGGTCCTGATTGACTCAGTATTCATTTTCAGTCAAATTTACGAATAATATCTCTACTGAAGTCAGTTTTTTCATATGCCCTCTTCAGTTATACATGTGTATTCTAGAAAAACAGCTGCTGTCCCTCTCTCTGTCTCTCCATGTCCACACACACACACACACACACACACACACACACACACTGAAACAAAACAGAATAAAGAGAAAATCTGTATTTCTCAAGTCTGTGTAGTTATACACATTCTAATTACATGGATATTTTTATGTTCTGTCTTCACTTGACTACCTGAAAACAAAACAAACAAGCACAATGAAGTACTTTAACTGCCATCTCTCCTCAAATAAAAAACTGTAGCACCTTGCAAAGGCTTTTATTTAAATAAGCAGAAATGAAGATAAGTTAAATTGGTAGAACACTGTTGGATCAGGAGTACCATATATTCTAACTTTAATATTTTGCTATTTTAGCTGTGCCATTTATATGATAACAAATTGAGGGACATAAATTTTAAAAAGTAACAAAACACTATGTAACCAGGCACCAATGTGAAAAAGAACTATCAAGAGTATACACTTTTATATACCTATTACTATTTTGTGGAACATCAGAATAGAATTAACATTTGTTACACATTCTTCAGGAATTGTTTGGCAATTAGATGGTGTGCATAGCATCAGGCTAAAACATTATGTTCCAAACTGAGATTTTTTTTAGCATATCTCCTTCTTTGTATACCTCCAAAATATACCATTCAGTCTTTATATTGTGTGAAAAGAAGTCTCTGTGTTTGTGCAATACGTCAGTTCTATTTGTAAACTGATTCCATAAACTCCTTTAGATTTGGTGATATACATTTTTAGCACAGTGAAGATTTTTGAGGTTCTATCTGTATTTTCTACTTAGTCTGTGACAGAGGCTAGATGATGCTGTAATTTAAATAAATTTACCTGAAAGTGTGTCAGAAGTTATTAACAGATAGTTGGCATGTATGTAGTAGCTCTGCAAGTTTTATAAAATCATCATGCCAGCCTAACTGCCATATTAAATTGCCAAGATATACTCTGAGATATTTGGCAATTCCTTTAGTTATATTGTATGAATGTGACAACAAACCATCCTCATAAATAAGATAATGTTTTCCAGAACTGAAACACAGGATGACATTTTTTTTAGGACATTTTAGTCCCAGCTACTACGGAGGCTGAGGCAGGAGAATCACCTGAACCAGGAGGCGGAAGCTGCAGTGAGCCGAGAACTCACCACTGCATTCCAGCCTGGGNAAAAAAAAAAAAAAAAAAAAAAAAAAAAAAAAAAAAAAAAAAAAAAAAAAAAAAAAAAAAAAAAAAATCCAGATTTTAGTGAATACCCATATTTCAGGGTTTTGCTGAGGTAAATAATTCAGCTGATGTGAAAGTCATGAACAACTACTTTGAATATGTTGCACATGTGCTAGAAATAATAAGTGCATCAAAATGTATTCCTTTGGCTTGGTGCTGCTGACTTACATGATATTATTAGTAACAATCATCCATATATAAAGTTATGTATGATTAAATGCAATTTTAGAATCAAGAAAATACATTAACTCTATGATGTAACTTCTCTATAGTGAAATTCTATGATTGAAATAACTCACAACTTTGAGGTCAGCTGACATATGTTTGTGTAGCCAAAGCATGTAATGTATTTTTTCATTTAGGAGGCAAGATCTACATGCGCAAGAGATCCCCTTGGGTTCTGTGGTGTTTTTAAATAAATGAATATTCCATGCCCTCAAAAGCCTACATTGTATTTGGAGAAATACACAAATAAGTGTAAGTATACTGTAAGTCCAATTGTAAAATAAAATATAGCTGTAGCATATGATGAACTTGACAGTTCAAAGGAGAGACAGTGAATTCTCTCGGAAGTATTGACGAAAGTTTTAACAAATAACATGGCTTTTGAACTGAGAATATAGAGAAGGAATTTGATTAGTAAAATTAGTTGTTATCAGGAAAACCCAATAAGAAAAACACACTGAGATTGAGATCTATTTCAGAGATTGTGATAATAGCAAGATACTTTTGATAAAATATAGGATATGTATAAATTGTTAGTTGGAAGTAATGCTGGGGAAGTAAGTTAAAGGCAATGAGCTTAGGCATTATTTAGCAGATAGTTGTGAGATGCTACAAACTTTTCATTTTCAAAATATATTCAGTAGCAGTTAGATTGCTTTTCTTCTGTTAAGCTACCAACATAAGGGTAAATTTAGTAATTTCTCAAACATACTTTCTTGCTTATCGATGACCTAAACCATTATATTTAGTTGATATCATTCTTTTGTGCTGCTCTATTGTCTACTTCTCCATTGGGAAACTACCTACAGACATCTCTTAATTGACAACTTTTCTGCCTTTGACCATTCCTCGTCCATCTTTTCTAAAATATGCTTCCTCATGGTTCCATCATCTTCTTAGTTGCAAAAATATAGAAAATTGGGCACCATTTTTATTCCCATTTTTATTAGTTATTCTACTGAATTAAAAAACACTCCAAAGCTTGGAAGATTAAAATATAGTAAATAATATTCCAAATCTATGTGGTGCTGCCTTAGGTCCTTCATGAAGTTGCAGTGGAACTATTATCTGGGACCTCAGCCATCTGATTGCTCGAATGAGGTTGGAGAAGCTGTGTCCTACATGGCTTATGCATAACATTGTTGGCATGGGCCTCTCCATAGGGCTTCTCAGCACATACAGCTATTTCTCCCAGAGAAAATGATCCAAAATAGAGAGATTGTCTGCCCCAAAAGGAAGATGCAAAATATTTTATAACTTAATCTCAAAAGTGACATACCATCAATTCCTTTGTTTTATTTGTCACAGAGAACAATTCTGGTCCAACAATACAGAAAACTACATAAGGCTATGAAACCCGGGAGACCAGGAATCACTGCAGGCCATCTTGGAAGCTGAACACCACACTCCTCCTTTATTTCATCTGCCCAAGTCCTAGCAATGGTGAAGTTACTCTCTAATTTCCATTACTACTTTTTCAGTTAGACTTTCTCTTCTGAATTGTTAAAATAAAATATGTTTGGCCTAAATCTGTTTTGGAATGTAGCAAACTATAAACTAACTTAATATGTAAACAAATTGTAACTGAACTTGAGACTGTATTCTTATAATAAACAAGTCTCAGCCAATCATAGCAACTGAGCTTTCAGCCAATCACAGGCTGCAGACTGTTCAAACACACCCAAATAAGGCAAACACTGCGCTGTAATCAATTAGGCTATTTCTGTAAGTCACTTTATTTTTCTGTATATAAATACCATCTGCCCACATTGCTGGGTGGAACTCTGAAATGTTATCCATTTAGTGCGCTACCCAATATATGAATTTTTTTCTTAATCAAGTAAACTCTGCTAAATTTAAATTTGTATTAAGTGTTTCCTTTTTTTTTTTTGGTGACAGAGTCTCACTCTGTGGCCCAGCCTGGAGTGCAGTGGGGCAATCTCAACTCACTGCAACTTCTGCCTCCAGGGTTGATGGGATTCTCTTGTCTCAACCTCTGGAGTAGCTGGGATTACAGGTGTGTGCCAACACACCTAGCTAATTTTTGTATTTTTAGTCGAGACAGGGTTTCACCATGTTGACCAGGCTGATCTCCAACTCCTGACCTCAGGTGATCCACCGGCCTCAGCTTCCCAAAGTGTTGGGATTACAGGCGTGAGCCACTGCACCAGGCCTAAAGTGTTTCTTGCAATTAATGTATTTTTTGGCACTGAGGTGTTATTCTTCCTATTTCTTCCTTTCCAAATCAGTTTCCCTTTTTATTTACTAAAATGAACTTTAAAATTATCTTTCTGGTCATTCAAATTTCCTGCTTAAAATTATTTAAGATCTTGCCATTAACTAGAGAAGAATGTTCATATTGCTTAGTAAAGCACATAAAGTTCTTCAAAGGTTTGGATTCTGTTTGAATTCTTGTTCATTTCCTGCCACAGGACTTCAATTTCAACTTCTCTTCAATATACCTGCAATATAAAATCATTTTCATTTCCCTGATCTTAAAAATGTTTTAATCATGGTTCTGAGTGTTTACAAGTGTTGTCCTTCTTGTTACAATGCCCTTTCCATTTTTTTTTTTTTTTTTTCTGCCTGGAACCCTCTGAGTTATTCTTTACTTATTTGAAGCCTCTGCTAAGCCCCAGCAACAATTTAATCAACTTGTCCTCTATCACATAACCATTACTGAAGTCATCATATTGAATTGACAGTTTCCCCAAGCTGTGTGTCACATCTTTAGAGTACCAAGCATGTGTTTAGAACTCAAGAATTGATCTGCTCAGGTCCCAGACACTTGCCCGTGGATGTCCAGCAGCCTTGTCTCTTCTAAGTGTTATTACAAAAATGGATCATTGGTTCCCACTGAAGGGATATTAAATGATCTGGGAATTTATTTATCTTAATATTTAGAAATAAATTTACTCTCTGAACTGTTTTCTAATAATTTGTAAAATTCTAATTGAGGCTCAAACAAAATTGTGGTGATATTCTTTACAAACTATTTTATGTTATTTTCTTCATTTTCTTATAAACTCATTTATTTTAAAATAATATAATTTTTGAACAGTCTTAAAATATAATTAGTCTATTTGTTGCACCTAAAATAAATTTATTATTTAAAATAAAATACGAGGCCTAGAAAGAAAACATGATGACATTAGGATTATAATCTCTTTCTGAGTAAATTTTACCATTTGTTTAGTTTCTTTTTAAAGTATAAGCATATTTTTTACTATCTTAATAGCAACCCACCTTTGTTTACTTAGCAATCAAATGAGTCTGGATTTTGCTATGTTGAAATTTTATTTATATATGAGTAAATTGTTCTTGATGTTTTCATTATAGTAAAAAATACTGTTCCATCATTTTCATATTATGGTAATCAGGGATGTGTATTATCATGATACATTATGTTTTCAGTAACGAATTTGTGAAAGAAAACATATTGCACTCTGCTTATGTTCTCTCTTTTTTACTAATTATTCAAAGGGTATTTTCTTTATTGAGCATCAAGCTTAATTACTTAATTATATGATAGACCAGAATGGCTTTGAAGAAGCCATCCCATTTTAAGAAGTGCATAATATGTTATAAAAAATGCCCTAATTACATAATTAACTGATAAAATGGATTGGCTCCAAAGAACATACATAATACAAATGTTTAAAGAAATGTAATCACAGAACCGCACTATTATCTATATTGGCATCACAGAACTGCTCTGTTACCCATATTGGCCAAGAGTATAATCAGGATCTTGTTTTACTTATAAATTTGCTTGGAAAGGACTGGAAACTAGGACATAAAAAACTAACAAAATTTTGAGAATGCATGGACACAGGAAGAGGAACATCACATACCAGGGGCCTGTTGTGGGATGGAGGGGTTAGGGGAAGGATAGCAGGGAGGTGGGGGGATGAGGACAGACAGCATTAGGAGAAATACGTAATATAGATGACAGGGTGATGGATGCAGCAAACCATTATGGCACGTGTATACTAATGTATAGCAATCCTGCACATTCTACACATGTACCCCAGAACTTAAAGTCTAATAATAAAAAAAAAATGAATAAAAAATAAAGACAAAAATTTTTTAAAGAACAAATGTATGAAGTCTTTGCATAATTCACACAATGAGACAAAGGTCAAGATGAATGCTGTTTTAAGTGAAGTGACACTTAGAATGTAATGTGTACCCTTCACATACTGTTAAAATTAGCAAATCTTTACCACAGGTCCCACAGCAAATAATGCACTATAATACCTTCACAAAAGTTATAAGGTTTTGGTTGCCTGGATTACTTACTCTCACAAATGGCTGGTTGATTTCACATAGGCCGGGGACTGTCTCAGTGATCCTTATGAAGTCATGTCATCTCTCAGTGTTTTAGTTTTTTCATCTGGAAAATGAGATGATCAGCCTGGGTAACCTCTGGATTTTTTTCTGTCTACAATTTTTTTCTTCTAATTTTTTTGCTGGAAAAGGGAAAGTGGGTTGTGACAAAACAGTAAGCAGCTTGACAAGTACTTGAAGGACAACTAGGAGAGCATTATTCTTTAGGAGGTATATGTGTATAGCCTTTCTATTTATAGATCAATCAGTGAAGCCCATGATGAAACATTTCTGCAGATGGGACCAAAAAAAAAAAAAAAAAAAAAAGCAAGATGTGAAATAGTATTCAAATAGAATGTAAAACAGTGGTGGCAAGTTTGACGGGGAAGAAGATAAAATTGCCAGTACTTACGTTTTTAAAAGCCGTCACTTATTTTAGACCAGTTTTTCTTCTTTTGCATCTTTCTCAATAATACTCTTTTTTATTATTACAATTTCTGACATTGAAAATTCCACAGATTGACAAATATATTTTAATACCTTAAGTAACTAGAGGGCTTTTCAAAATAGACATTTAAAGAATAACAGGGGAGGGCATATCATGGAAATACGGTTGATTAGGTAATTATTTCAGTGTCCTTCTAATTATGCATTGATGGATAGCAATGCTCCCTGAGATCTTCCTATTTTTAGAAACCCCTAAGACAAGTGAGGCTGGTAGAAGATAGAAGAGTGATGTTTCTAATATCTTCCCTCACTGAATATGGTCTACATAGATAAAATGATGTGGAAAGTGGACTCCAATTCTGAATTGTTTATAATAAGTAACACAGAAAAATAGCCCACTAATAAGAAAACAAAAGATCTGTTTTGAGAGGGGCCTGAAGAGATCTGACTGATCTTTGCATTGTGCTCTTATATTTGTAGATGACAGATTTTATTCAGACTACACTAAGCTATAAAGGTATGACGTAAAAATAGACATCACATTAGGGGATACAAATTCATAACTCCAGAGATGAAACAGAAACAAATACCTTGTTGGATTTCATGAAAACTAGACCTAGAAAGTCAGGTAGGGCCCAGGAAACTCTAGAGATAAGACTTACCTTTGCATTTCAGAAGGTGCAGTTCATTGTTCCTTAAGCGGGTCTCCAAAACAAAACTTCCTTTTGTGCCAGTTTTCTAACAATTAGATTTTCTCAATGTTTCTCAGATTGAATTTCTAAAAAGAATCTCATTGATCTGATTAGCTATTAATGTCCTACTCACCTAATCTTCAATTTCTCACCCTACTTCTATATTCATTTCTTCAGTAATCAAATATCAAACTCTTATGTATCTGGGTTTTCTAAGCCCTGGGGATAAATGTTAGGTTAGAAAAGCAGGATACCTGCTATCATTGAGATTATTCCTTAGATATGAGGGAACAACAACCAGAATCAGCAATACAAAATAATAATAATTAATTAATTAACAGGTAGTAGAAAGGACTAGGATGTATTGGAGAGCTTGCTTGGTTACTTTTAATTGGTTGAACAATGTATGCCAAAGGAGATGAAACAGTGAGGAGGCAGGAGCATGGTGGGAGGTAAGGTTATAGATATAACTAGGGTCCAGATGTAAAGTTGGCCATAAGTTTTGCTGGAAAGACATCACCCTACTTCAGTGCTTCCTCATCTCTTCAATAATATTTCACTCTTATCTTGTATTCATTCATTTAAAACTGCTTGTTGAATGACTGGCAGCCATCGTTTTAGATTTTCTGGATATAGCCTTAAAGAAAAAAAAAAAAAAAAAGAAAAGAAAACAGATTAAGATCCCTGCCCTTATGAAATTTATATCCTAGTAGTTGAATAGAGACAATAACCAGCAAGTAAGCAAGTAAGCCAAATAAATATTTATCCCATTTTCCCTAATTTCTAACTCTTGGACTCACTATATTTTACGTCTATGGAGTTTTAACTCCTCAAGGTCATGGTTCACTTATTAGCTATATATTTAGCGACAGGTTGTTGCACATGTCTTGTGCAGAGAATAGAATACTGGGAGAAGCACCAGAGTTGGATACATAATGCCTTTCACATCGTCATGACTCAACTCTAATTGGCTGTTTGGCCTAGAATCATCTATTTGTCCTAGAACTAATTCAGAGATTAAGATCTCTGAATTTTACTTTTCTCATCGCTAAAGTAGAGATAATAATGTATCTGCATTTAAGTTATATAATGTTTCTGTGAAAATCAAATGTGCTTCAAGTTTCCTTGTAAACTAAAGAATACATATTATATTACAGTAAACACTTATTGAAACACATTGTATACATAAAATTGTATTCACTATGGTGAAATCTCTCATTTTTTAGAATCATTTTGAATATGATGTTAGTTTCAGTTTGGTGCTTATTAAATGAAAGAGCAGTCTTATTGTTCTCAATGCTTTCTATTGCATACAGCTCTAGTGAAATCTACTTGTATTGTGCTTCATAAGATCAGACAAAATAAAATGTTAAGCACAGAAGTTTCAAGAGTAGAAAATTACTTTTTATGCCTTTGGGGAGGATGTCTAAATGAGAAAATGTACTTCCATTTAAAATTGATAGATTTTTTTTTTCTGGAAGATGATGATAACTCCAAACTGAATGAAGTAAGGGTCAGAGTATTCTGGAAACTGAATACTTCTGTCTGATAGTGAATCATCAGAATGAAGGACATAGACATTCCCTTTTTGTGATGTCCTATTGTGGAAGGGCTATTGGAAATTATCTCTGAGTTCCTCAGAAGCAATATCATAGTAATTTTTAATAAAGTTGGGCAGGAGAGTCAAGCAGTATCATATGTGTGAAGGCCAGCTAATATTTAAATAAAAATTGTTCAGAAGTAAAAACTTGTAAATATGGCAGTGTCTTTAATTAAGAAATAGAACACACAACTTAACAATTAGATAAACTACTACTTTTAAAATAAAAACTGCTGAGGAAAAACACAATTAATTTGAGTAGAAAGCTCCTCTTCTAAGATTAAGATTTAAAATAAATTAAGAAAAATGTGTGATTAAATGATCAGCATAATCATATGGAATCATTAAAGGGTATATTTTTGTCCTTTTGTAATGTTTTATTGCAGACATTGGCCTTATTACATGGGAAAAAAAGTTCTTACTGATGATTGACAAGAATTTCAATGCCAGCAAGCAAATGCCAGTAGGAAAAACTCAGAAATAAATTACGTATTAGACAGCTTAATGTAAGAGTAATGATATTTCCAAGCTTTCCTTAAGTTTCACTAATAATGTTTCTGGAATACTTTGATGCATATGTTTTTTTCAAATCACTGAAAGTTGAACGTAATGCCTTAGAAAGTATTATTCATAAAAGTTATCATATTGAATCATTTTACCTCTTTCCCTGACATTGATGCCATGTAATAAACTAGAAACATAAGAAGATGTAAGAATAGGAATAAAAAGCCGGGCGCAGTGGCTCAAGCCTGTAATCCCAGCACTTTGGAAGGCCGAGGCGGGTGGATCACGAGGTCAAGAGATCGAGACCATCCTGGTCAACACGGTGAAACCCCGTCTCTACTAAAAATACAAAAAATTAGCTGGGC
>NW_016107318.1:9130018-9166467 GCF_001604975.1 Cebus imitator
AAAAAAAAAAAAAAAAAAAGAATAGGAATAAAATAATTCAATGAGGATTTGCATGCACTGTACTCGAGGACTTATTTATTTATTTATATTAGGAAAAGGAACTCTGAAGTTTGACATATTTTTTCATTTAAAAAATAGGCACCTAGCTGTACAGATACTCCACTTTTTAATAAGTATAACTTTTATCTTCATTATCTAGGTTGTGTCAAATCCCAA
Source organism: Cebus imitator (assembly GCF_001604975.1). Taxonomy (NCBI): domain Eukaryota; kingdom Metazoa; phylum Chordata; class Mammalia; order Primates; family Cebidae; genus Cebus; species Cebus imitator. The sequence goes on from NW_016107318.1 coordinate 9,130,235, forward strand.
ATACAACTTAGATGCATATCACATCCATGTTTTAAAGCTTATTCTGTGATTTTACAATTGCATTTGCTCTGCTATTTTTTCTTCACTCTGACTTCCTCATACATAATATTTAATCATCTCTCTCCGTGTGTGTGTGTGTGTGTGTGTGTAGATTTTATGTATGTATCCACACATATATATTTATTGTGTGGTGTAAGTATAATAATGATTCTGCCTTGAGGGCATGTTGTGAATAGCTGCCCAAAATATTATTTCTTTATAAACATGATAATTTTTGGAGCTCTGAGAGAATTCTAAATCCTTGAAGCCTGAATGAAAAAAGATTCCATTTCCTCTTTATGTAAATATTCCATTTATTCTAGCAACTATAGATTTTTGGTACATAATTTTTGTTACTTCTATTCAGATTATTAGAAAATTTTATAATATGTACTATGTATTGCAATAGAATGAATGCATTTCTTATTTTTTGAGTATCAAATAATTAAAAAGGAAGAAGCAGAAGTAAAATCAGAGCCATGAATATGTAACTTTGGCATTAGTTATTTTTTTAAGTAATCTTTTTATGCCAAGTTACTCACTATAGCACACCCTGAACAAAGGGGTTATGTGACACACACGACTTTATATTATCAGAAGCTTTGAATGTATACAATTTGAATTTAATTCAAAATATCTAGTATCTAGATTACCCTGAACAAACTGCTTAAACTGGGATAAGTATATCTAACTTATAATACTGTGATGATGATTAAAAGAAATGATGTTTAGAAAGAACTCAGTAGAGTGTCCATCACAAAAGCAGTCAATAGCAGTGCTACTTTACCATTCTTATTTAGAGATGCATTTTGCCTTCCAGAAGCTTACAATGTGGTCAGTCCACCATACCTGCCCTGTATGACACAGACTAGAAGGGAAATGAACAAAGGTTCATTAAGAGCCTGTAAGAGACAAATCACTGCACCATCTCAGAGCTGGGAGACTCTAATAAGAGAGTGAGCATGCCCATAGTTTTCCAACATTGTGCTCCCAATCACCGCAGAATGGTTTACTCTCAGCTTATTTGATGTTATTTGGCTACACAGACTTCAGAGTGGTCATTTTTAAAACATGCATTCAAGTTATTTTGAAACTATATCATGGAATATTTAAAATAAAAACTAGATTAGTATGAAGTATATCATTATTTTTAAAATATTTCTATCTCTCAGTAGATATATTGGCATATAATTATAAAGAAGGGAAATGCATTTGAAACCCTCATTATTTGCCAGAATCCCTCAGTACAGTATGGACTACAACAAGAATCTCCTGTTTCACAGGTAGTCCATTGTATTAGTTAAGGTTCTCTAGAGGGACAGAACTAATAGGATATATGTATATATGAAAGGAGAATTATATATATATATTATATATATATATATATATATATTAAGGAGAATTCACTCACACGATCACTAGGTGAAGTCCCATGATAGGCCATCTGCAAGCTGAGGAGCAAGGAAACCAGTCCCTAAACCTCAAAAGTAGGGAAGCAGACAGTGCATCCTTCAATCTGTGGCCAAGGGCCTGAGAGCTCCTGGGAAACCACTGGTATAAGCTGAAGAGTCCAAAAGCTGAAGAACTCGGAGTCTGACACTCACGGGCAGAAAGCATTTAGAACAGGAAAAAGATGAAAGCTGGAAAAGTCAACAGGTCAGCTTCTTCCACCTTCTTCCACCTGCTTTTTCTGGGCAGGCTGGCAGCTGATTGGATGGTGCCCACCCACATTGTGAATGAGCCTTCCCAAGGGTAGGTCTTCCTCTCCCAGTCCACTGACTCAGATATCAATCTCTTCTGGCAACACCTAAATACATCCAGAAACAAAGATACTTTGCATCTTTCAGTCCAACCAAGTTGACACTTACTATTAACCATCACAAGTCCACCTGTTGTCAACCTGAACACATGCACATCTCCTGAAATCATACATAATCTCCAAATAAAAACAATGATAAGGTCATAATTCCACCTCACAAAATAAAGCTATTCTTTGTGCTTAACCTAAATGCTATTACATAAAGTGAACAACAGTTAAATGCTAATGTGAAGTCAGTAGATCTTATGTCTCATGACAATGCAAAAAGAAAGGAAATAAAATGAAGATATATTCTTAGTATAAGTATATACATGCACAAGCATGTTCTTAACAAAACAGGAACATGTTTGCACATGTATATACTTATACTAAGAACATTCCTCATTTCTGCCTCTGGTCACAGAGGCATTAATGAATACCTTCTTCTACTACCCATTCTACATTCCCTATACCCTCAGCAAGCACCTCAGCAGGCCATGAATTTTACCTGGTGTAGTGACCCAAACCTTCATTCCTGAAGGGCCTGGGCCATTTGTAATCCTGCCTGGATTGGGTTTTTGTAATTATTCATTGACTTTAATCACAGGGCATAGTAATACTAAGAGATGCCCTAAGGGATCTCCTGTATTGCACACATACTCTTCCTTACCCCTATTATGGAGTAGTAGACTAATTTCTTCTTGATAGTCCGAGTGGATCACCCAAGCCAACACTGTAATTCTCTTCTTAGCTTGTTGAGGTAGAGATAGGAGGAGCCCAAAGTTGCCACGTGACCATCTTAAATTCCAGTTCAAAAGAATCATTGCTGTGTCTCCTAGTGGCAGCATTCCTCCCTCTGGAACTAAGACCTCTAGGTCAGCAGACCATAATGTCATCAGAACAGACACCAAAAGTTTTGCTAGTGGTCACTAGGAGTGATAGCGAGTGGTGGCACTTCCACTACCATGATCCTGCATAATCCACTATACTAGTAGTTTGGTTTGTTGTTGTTTAGCCCAACTTTTGATGTAGCTCCTAGATCTATTGATCTTGGAATGTATAAACGTGAAATTTTTCCTCTTGATCAGTCCCAGACAATATTTTATTATGTGTTACTTATAAAACTTAGCTTTCTATTTTCATATTGGTTTTGACATAAAAGTTGAGAAATAAGAGAAAGCTCCATGTCAAGAATAGTGGTGATGCCTTTCTCTGGTTGGCAGTCACCCTTTACATCCTACTGCTGACAGGAAAGCTTTTTCAGACAGATGGGTCCCCAGGGACACTCAGCAAAGTAGCAATAAGAAACACTTTATGGATATCTTCTATTTTCTGAAGAAGGCAAAAATTCTGAAAAGCTTAAGGAGAAAAAAGAGTATGCAGAAATGACTTAAAATAACTGACATTGTCTAGCCAACTGAGGAAAATTACAGGTTAGTCAAATAGATAATTATTTACTGCCCAAGTTTCTCAATCTTTGTGATCAAGAGTCAGAAAATGCATTCTGAGGCTACCCACAGTCAGGCTCAACCACATATCTTTATGGAAGAAGGAATTATCTAGCCTGTGGGTTCAACTTTGATGAACATTTTTATCCAGGTAAAGAAACAGTTTAAGATAAATATCTAGTATTTTCCTTAAGAGTAGGATTGCCAAACAACAAAACAAAACAGGACATTTGGAAATATCTATAGACTGGACAAGGAAAATGTGGCACATATATACCATGGAATACTATGCAGCCCTAAAAAATGATGAGACCATGTCCTTTATAGGGACATGTATGAATCTGGAAACCATCATTCTCAGCAAACTGACACAAGAACAGAAAATCAAACACTGCATATTCTAACTCATAGGCAGGTGTTGAACAATGAGTACACATGGACACAGGGAAGGGAGCATCACACACTGGGGTCTGTTGCGGGGGCAGGGAAGGGACAGTGAGGAGGTGGGGAGGTTGGGGAGAGATAAAATGGAGAGAAATGCCAGATGTAGGTGACAGGGGGATGTAGGCAGCAAACCACACTGCCATGTGTGTACCTATTCAATAATCCTGCATGATCTGCACATGTACCCCAGAACATAAAGTACAATTTTTTACCAAAAGAAATGTCTGAATTTTAGATAAGCAATGAATAATTTTAGTAAAAGTATTTTACTATGTACATGTGTTTCCCAATATTCCCAAATACTGGAAATATTTTACTATGTACATAGTAAAATATTGGGAAATGTTTTACTTTGTACATGTATTTCCCAAATATTTTGTGGGCTATATCTATGTAAAATATGCATGAGGCCTATTAATCATAAAATACTAAAAAGGTATCTTTTGTTTATCTGAAATTTAAGTTTTATTAAGTAACATAGGTTTTTATTTGTGAAATTGGCAATGTTATTTAGCAGTCAGTGTTTTAGAAGATTTTCTGTTTAATATGTATGGGAAAGTAAGAGGTATTTTTCTCTGTGCTTGGTAATTATTTAATTTGTTAGTGCTGCTGCAACAATATAATTTGTAATTAATAGAAATTATGTATACATTTAATATAATTTATAAATGATAGAAATTTATTTTCTCATAGTTCTAGAGCCTGGGAAGTCCAAAATCAAGGTGCCATTAGATTTGAAGTCTCATGAAGGCCTGCTGTTTTTGACAGCTGTTGTGAAATCTTGATTCTTATCTTCTCAGTTTAAAATACTTTAAACAAGAGACATGCAACAAAGAAGATGAAGCTTAAGAGCAATATATTGCAAAGGAGAAGTAATACTCTGAAAGTTAGGTGCAGACTAGACAGTACACCCTGAGAGAACAAGATTCAGGATGGGCTGTGCTAAGGATGAGACAGCAAAGACTGGCACTAAGGAGACTCCCTTTATGGGAGTCTCATGATTTTTACATGGGGAGTTTTACATGATTATTCATAAGGAAGTGGGAGCAGGTGTTACTAGTAATCATGTTGTGGTTGGTCGTCTGGGTGCACATGCATAGCAGCTGTATATGCTTGTTCATACCTCGAATATCTCATTATCACCTTAAATGTCCAAAATAGTGTGTTTTTATTATTATAATGAGCAAAGTGTCAGTCTAAGGACAAGTAAAGTCAAAATGCACATGTTCTCTATTTGGGAAATTTCCTACTGAAGATCACTTTGCTTGAATGAACTTGACTACAGTGCATATGTTGGAGCTTATTGTGTTAGTGCAATGGCCATAGTTGTTGCATCTGAGGACATGGTTACTTCCTTGGCTACCTATCCTGCCTCACTATCTGCCTCAAAGATGGCACCTGAACACTGTGTCTTCACATGGCAAAAGGGATGAAAGGGGAAAAGAGAAAAAGGAACAAGCAGCTCCCTCACACCTTATCTATAAAATAATTAATCCCATTCATGTGACTAGAGCCCTCATGACCTAATCACTTTCCAAAAAGCCCCACCTTCTAAAACCAATTCCTTGGTGATTAGTTTTTACCATATGAATTTTGGACAGATACCTGCATTCAGTAATGATACAGGTTGGGAAGAGAACTGGTAGCACCTGTGTGGGCCCATGTTATTGTAAAATAACGTATAGAAGAGCTACACTCCTCTCTCTTAGTAACTGATTTTAATGAGTTACCAGTTTCTCAGGCGTTAGTAGAATAATACTTTTCATTCAGTGAAATTAAAAATAATGCTTATTACAATTTGAAAACCAACATTATACAGGTAATATGTTAGGTGCTTTAAGTCATGTACTATTTTATATATTAGACTCATGTCTATGTAAAGTAGGTTGTTTTTGATTATCATTTATAGGTAAAAAACTGAGACTCAGAAATTTTCTGTAATTTTTCCAAACAAACAAAGCTAATGGACCAGTTATTATTGATGATTAGGAGGACTATACTATTAAAATTTATTTACTATTGTGTTTTAGGAAACATATGTACAAGACCTGAAATTAATTATTTTACATGCATTATTATAAATACCAATTTTATAGATGAGGAAATTGAGGTTTTAAATGGTTAAGTATGTTATTTTTCCCATGGTCAATAAGTTTTGGAATCTGTTATTAGTTATCAGATCTCCTTTAATCTAAATGTCAGCCATAATTTCATAGGTTCAGTAATTTCCAAAACACTGGAGTATTGTTTAAAAGTACAAATTCCTACTGATTCAGGATCTCTGAGATTGTGGCCTGATGTCTCCATATTAAATGTGTCTATCATTTTTCCAGTTGATTCTTATGCTGAGAGGTCATGGAAATGCAAAAGCCCCCATTGTTTCAGATTGACTGAGAGCTCTGCCTCTGATTCTATTAGATAAACTGGATGAAACTCACTGAATGGACAGCACAATGGGTAATGCTGTGTTTTGTTCTTTGTTTTTTGTTAAATACCGTCTCAAGTCTTTTGGATTAAATCACTCTTCTAGCATCATAGAACACCAATAAACTTCTCTAATTTTTGTTCAATAATTTTTGTGTTAAAGCATACATTTTATAGAAACTTCATTTTTTATTTCTAAATTATTAGTTTTTGTTATTTTTCAGGACATTACTCCTAAGTAAGAATAAAATAATATTTCAAAGCCTATATATTGTTATCATCCATATCATTGCTTATGGGACACACATTTGAAATAAGTACAAGTCACATAGAATTAGTGAGAAGTTAAAACACCAAAAAACACAGGGAAACAGGATTGAGATGCTGAAGTATTTTGTGATGGTAGGAGACAGAAAAAAAATAGAATTTAGGACTTCTAAATAAGAATAGAAAAATGTAATGGGCACACTTAACCCAAAGGAGCCTAAAAACCATTAAGCCATATCTGGTGAAGGCACATATATAATGGTTTGTAGAATCATTGATAACTCTAGGGGATGAACATCTTCAGCATTTCATGAATTTCTGAAAGAGAAAACAGGAGCAATGATTCTTGGAGGATTAAGAAAACTGTTGATGAATTTTAAAGACTGAGCTCTAGATAATTTAAAACAGAGATACAGAATTCTTTGCACTTTTCTTTCATTCTAATGCAAAAGAAGTGAATTGTATGACTTGTGATAAGAAATATAATCAAGAATAGATTAACTGTCCTAATACAAATTCTGCAAAAACATGTTTGAAAAGGAATTGGTATGTCAATTATTCCCATTTTAACTTAGCATGTTCCACCCTCCTTACAAACCTTGGACCTGGCCAGCTGTATTATGTGATCCTGTATGTTCAACTAGACATCCCTGGATTTCCAATATATTACCTGCTTAGAAAAAAAAGATGTTTGTTCTCTGGCTTATGAATCAGAAAGCGTATGAAGAGGTGGTCAGTCAGAGTAACATATAAAAAATACACATTGGGTATTAATGATTGATGTTAACAGCCCAACATTAGTGCACCAGCTAATAACCTGCTCCCCAGCTGTACTGAGTGATGAAATTTGTTCCCTTTGTAATGTCAGAATGCTCAGAATTTTTAAAAATTTCTATGAGGCCTGTCTTTACCCTAAAGACAATCCCATCCTCTTTGATTTCAGTTAGTTTGGATTTCTCTTTCTGAAATTTAATAAATTATAATTCAAAGAATAATCTACTAGTATTTTCCTTTCTCTCTTCCTCATACCATCTGTCATTGGGAGAGCAAACAGAGAATGAGGTTTTCACTTAGTGACAAGTAGAAATGAATGCTAATGCATGTATAATCTCTGTGAAGAGAAAAGAGTCAGAAATTATCACTATCTTTCCCATAGGTCTCTCTCTTGTTAATTATGTTAAGCAAATCTTTAATGCTGCAATTTAAGCTACATACAGCAAGGGAGTTGAACCCTTTGAGTGTTTTATGATTTCTTTATGCAGCCTTTTGTCATGACTATCATATGAAATTTAAACATTTTGTTTGCAATATTATCCTTATTGTAACTCCTAAAAACCTGCTTTATTTTATTTTTGTTTTTTTCTTACTCCACACCTTACCTGTTATCAGAATGAATTTTGAAATACCAAGTTAAATAGAATTTAAAGTATATTAAGTAATTACCAGCATCCACAAGAACCATTATAGCTCACATTGTACCTTGACATCAAGATGAAAATAAAACTGCTTTGCTTGTTGCCAATTTAGGAAATGGCATTTATAGAGATTTTGAGGAAACAGCTGCAATTTACCAAAAATGACTCACTTATTAATACTGTAATAATTTACATTCACTGATTTCACTGAATCCAACTTATTCAATATAAAATGAGATGGTATTTAGGGATCTCAGAAGTATAAAGTCAAGCGTGAAGTAAGCTGAAAATCATGGTTGCCCTACATGCGTGTAAGGGGTCCAATTAAACATACAATACTAGAAGTTGAATCTTATATTTCTGTTAGTAGAGAATTATGGCTGAATGCAATTATTCATATATGTAGGGAATTTTGGAGGTTGAAAAATAAGGAATACCTGGGTATGGCCCTTCACTTATTAGCCATGTTTCCCTAGCGCTCCCTTATTTGCAAAATGAAGATAATCAGTAGTCACTCTATAGGATTGTTGTGAATACTAAATAAGGTAAAACAAATATGTGCCATATTGCCTGATAATAAAATGACCTAAAAGCAAATATAATCTAATGTGAAACTCAAATATAGAGAATAGAATGCTGTATACAAAATTAGTTAATATCTTTGATTAAAGAAAAGCTATGCATATTAAAGATAGAGTGGGCTGCTTCAGCCCTGCAAAATTATAAGATTTTTAACCCATTCAAATATTTATTATAAGAACTTATTTAAACATAATTATGGATAAAATCTCATCTCTTATGCTCTTCACAATTTGCAGTAAATATTTAACTTTATGAAAGTTTCATAAAAGACAGAAATGAACCTCTTCCCGAGGCCTTATAAACACTGACACATGTTAGTTTCAGAATAGGCAGACAGAAGATGGAGTAATTAAATGTTCTCCCAAGCCTCAACCGCAAGAATCAAGCAAAGAATGAGACCTTTGGGCTTGACCAGAAGCAGTGGCAAAAACAAAGCCAGGGTCAAGCAGTGGGGGTAGAAGTGGAGGACAGGAAAGGAGAGAAGAGCCCAATTAAAAGGTGTTGCAGCCACTATCAAAATAACTCTAAAACACAATCCAGTGAGAAATTAATATTTGTTTTGCACTATCCTATTGATTCTGATTTATGGTCATCATCTGTTTAAACTCTTTAATGGGCCATGAATAGCACATTTAAGTTATATGTAAAATCTGGATATAGTTATTAAGATACAACTTTTGGGGAGGCAGGTACTATTGTTGGGCTCAAGGTTATTTAATCACTTTTCTTTATCAAAGGCTGTGAACTTATAGTTTTCAATCTCCAGGAAAATGCAGCTTTAATATAGTCACAAATTTGTGACTCAGGGAGGTAACAATAAATGGTGTATAACATGAAGCTTTTGTTTGTTGTATGTGCATTTATGTGTGTGTATGTTTAAAAAGGAAAACTTACTTTCCTTTTTGAGATCATCAGATGAGAGAAAATAAATAGCAAAATCTAAATTCAGTTTAATATTTTAAAAATTAAATTTGCTACATTTTAATTTTTTTACAAAATAAAGGTGAATTTCTGAACTAATTGTCGTCAATATATTCAAAGATATAACATTTATAAGATGTATTGATTACATACATATAATCTATGTTATAGTAGTGAGTAAATTTAAAGACTGCAAAACAATCAAAGAAAGGCAGAAAGACAGACAAAAAAGTTTGTAATACTTATCAGGAATTATTAGGTTTCAAAAAATGTAGGTGTGATCATAATATGGTATAGATTATGCAAATGTTATGTGTTTGATAATAAGGATTAAGAGTATATGATCCATGTTATTCATATAGGGTCCAAAGATACATAAGAACTCTCCAAATTTGTCATGTTTAGGTTTAACATGGGTCCCAGTCTGCATGAGAGATCCCTTCTTTGAGCAAGTTGCTTCATTGTAATTATTAGTGGCATTATCTTTTACTTTTAAATTGTTCTGATTCAGATGACTAATTATATAGTCACCATCTGTCATACCGGATCTGGTAACTAGGATTAAGCAGAAGCCAAATTAGCTTCATAATTAATAGAATCTCCCATTCTTTTCCAATCTCACCTACTGGAACTTCTGAAGATAAACTGGTCTAAAAGACAAGAGCCATTGTTTCCAGGTGTTTTCCAACTACAGTGTGCCGAATGACCTACAGTGAACTGACTTGGGGTTCAGTGCTACCCTGGAAGGGATCCATATAACTGTCACTATGCAACAAGTCCACATGGGCTTTTCTTCCTAATCCTTGTTCTCACTAGTGAGTTACAAAGACAACTTTGGGGACCTGCCTTGTCTGTATTTATTGACCATTTAAAAAATGAGTTATTGTTTAGAAGACATCACTCTTGTTAGGTTTTATTGTTTAGAGAGTTCCAGAACACTTTTAAACCACTTTTAGAAGAATAAAGCAAAATGCAGTTCAGTGGTCATAAATTCAACCAGACAGGCAATGTACTGAGAAGGTAAAGAAAGAAAGATTCCGTTGTGAAATGAAAAGGTAACTTCTGGATAGAACTACTAGGATAAAACATCTTACCCTCCTTCCCTCCTTTCCTCCCTTCCTTCCTTCCTTACCTCCTCCTCTTCTCTCTCTCTCTCCCTCTTTTCTTTTAGTGGGGGTGTTAGGGACAAGAATATTTCGATGATTTTTACATGATCACTGGCAATTAACATGTTATTTTTATTCTCCAAGACAAAAAAAATTATAGGCACAAATTTATCCCCATAGCATAATATCTTCAACCAAGTGGAGATGTTGAATTTAAATCATCCTTCTGAGATCAATGAGGTAAATGCAATCTCCAAGGTCCCAGAAACTCAAAGAAGGGCTACTCTCATTTTTACTTTTACTGATGTAGAAGGGAAAGAAAATACAGTACATCGCAATCTCAAAGTTTGCTTTGATTCTCAACGTTTGATTCCTTAGAATTGTACCTATAAGGCTGAACTTTGGAGCTGCCAAACAGACTAGGGCTAGAGAACTAATTACAACATTTTATTATTATGAAACTGTAAATGAGTAATTTGGTCAGTGACAGCTCTGACCAAATTACTCATTTACAGTTTCATAATAATTACTTTTAACAAATGCATATGCAAATACTTATTTTTAATGTAAAGTATTTGCATTAAATACTTTACATTAAAAATAAGTATTTGCATATGCATTTGTTAAAAAATATTGGCACCTGTTCTCTGTTGAGTACCATAATACTGAATATGAATTGAACAAATGATTTCTGCTCACATGAAGCTTACATATAGTCTAGTGGAATTTAATGATGCTATCATCAATAAAATGGCAGCTATCCATAGGCTTAATTTATGTAAAGCTCTTATCCTTGTGCCTGAAATAGTGTAAAAGCTATTATTGTTGTATCACCAAAAAATATGCAAAAGATTAAGTCAAAAGTGGCTGTAGCAGGTAAAGTTGTGTAATTCATACACTTACTATCCATTCTCTATCAGCAGCTTTACTCCAATGCAGGACTGATTTCCCTGGAATTTGGGGAATAATTATCTACTGCATTATTGACTCTTATGAATTAAGGCAGTTTAGTAAATTCCATGAAAGATCACCATCTACTGTCATGAATTGGCACCTTATTTTTTGATATCTCATTTTTAAATTTTCTCTCTTATCTGTTTTGAAATTGTCTTTTGGATTTTTTTAAATGTAGAAAATCAATACATATGACCTACAAGTAATCATATTAGATCAAAACAATGTTGTAGCAAAAATAAAAGGACATGCATTTTACTAGGTCCTTCTATTTTTCCCATGTATTCGTGCCTCATACAGTGTAACTCAAAAGTGTGTCTTTTTTGCGAGCATCATGTTATATTTGTACACACATGACATACATAGATATTTCTAAAGACTGTTTTAAATACATATATTTGAATGATCTTTATTTTAAAAAATAAATTGTATTAAAAATAAATTTGGCCGGACGCGGTGGCTCAAGCCTGTAATCCCAGCACTTTGGGAGGCCGAGGCGGGTGGATCATGAGGTCAAGAGATCGAGACCATCCTGGTCAACATGGTGAAACCCCGTCCCTACTAAAAATACAAAAAATTAGATGGACATGGTGGCGTGTGCCTGTAATCCCAGCTATTCAGGAGGCTGAGGCAGGAGAATTGCCTGAACCCAGGAGGCGGAGGTTGCGGTGAGCCGAGATGGCGCCATTGCACTCCAGCCTGGGTAACATGAGTGAAACTCCATCTCAAAAAAATAAATAAATAAATAAAATTAAAAAATAAAAAAAATAAATTAAAAATCAAATACTTGTTTCAAAATTCAACATAATATTTCTATAGAATGATCTACTCTTCTGAAGATGTGTTGATGAAAAATTGTAAGTAGGCTTTCATTCTACACTTTTGAGTTTTGATACTAAAATGTGTAACTTATTAGCTTAAAGGAGACTATACGAAAGTGCTATTCTTCATTGATAACATTTTCAGTCTGTGACAGCAAAAGACAAATGGTTAATACAGAAAACTTTGGAGAAAGATAAAAATCAAGTCTCTTGATGCTACACTGAATTTAAAAAAAAAAAGCCCACTTCCAGGAAATAATTTTATAACAATAGTTTATGATATTCTAATATATATACACAACATATATAGTAGCTAGAATAGACATGTACTTATATATATTGCAGTGTTGTAATACATAATATGTGTATATATGCATACAAATCAGATAACAGAAGTAATGATCTAGAAGAAAATACTATTCAATCAAGTTTGAGTGTGTTACTTTGGATTCAAGTGTGAAGCCTATGTTTCAACCGTAGCTCTTCTCTTATTTATTTTGACTTTTATCATATTCAAAATCATCAGGTTGGAATACTTATATGATTCTCAGAGTGAATAGTGTGCATAACCCCCTCTTTCGGAATTAATTATCTGAAGGTCTGATGTTTATGCACGTCTTCTGAGCAGGGGGCATTGACAAATTTGTTCAAAGATGTTTGCCTTAATGACCTTGGAAACATGAAGATAGTGGCTTCTGGAGATATTTTGAGCTGTTTATCTGGGTACTTCCTAAAGTAAAAAAAAAACTAGAGGCATTTCTCTCTTCTTTGAGAGACATTCCAGTACTATCCTGTATTTCTTACTCTAGAGGAGAGGAGATTTTGCCAGAATCCCTTATGTAAGAGTGGGATATCAAAATCTCAGAGTCCCTTAGAAGTGACAAATCTACTGTGTGTGCCACATCTACCTGGGCCTGCCTCTGTGCCAGGCCCATGGGACTAAGAGGACACAGAAAACTGATGGGACTGTGAAGTTCATGCTGCCTATTATGCCAGAGTAATAAAATGTCACAAATCATTAATGTTAATTGTCTCCTTATTGACCAAATCTATGGAAGTGAAACAAATCAGTCTAGCAGTTGCCCTAGCTGTTGCTGCTTAGGAACTGCTTAAATCACTTGATACTTTAAAGGCTCCAGGGGAGCAAATGCATTTTGGAAATAGCCTCAAGTGATTTTGGCATGCCTTTATATATGACCCATATTTTTTGATATGTTGGCCTTTAGTAGCCACGATTTCTGATGAGAAAACAAGGTGTGCATACCTCAGTGCTGACTGGAGCACAAAGAAAAAATAATTAAAAATAAGAAATATGATTAATTTAAAGAAATAGACTAGCAACACAACTGTTTGAGTAAATTGCAGTAAGTTTGGGCATTAACATATGAGGATTTGGATCTATAAGGTTTAATGAAGAGAAAAACTGTTAACTGCTCAGATCTCAGAATCATGGGTGGAAACCTAGTATCCTTTCCAAATTAAAATGTAAACATATACGATGAGCTTTGCATTTAAGTCTTAACTCTCTGAGATAAATACCATAATATCCACTTTGTAGATATAGGGAAACTGAGGCAGGGAGAAGTTAAATGAGGCAGAGTGAGTATTTAGTCCCTAAGGATGTTTCTTGGTACTGTATCTATACTTTTCCACTTTGCTATAGAATGTTCTCTGTCTGCCAGTACTACGGAAAAAATGGACCAGAAGCAGGCAGAACATAGCTTCAGTAGTCTAGAGGAGATGTGATAGGTATAACAATTGTTTAATAATGGAACTCAGATAAAATGTTTAGCATAACTTTTAGATTTGGGGGATGAGTAGTTTTCAGTTTTTTCATTCTAAGATTTTGAAACTAGTATCAATTTTGAGGGGAAAAAAGTCAAGACTCAAAAGCAAACAGGATATCCTTTATGGCAAAGCGATGACAAATAAGTGTTACTGCTATTAAATATTTCTGAACTCATAAGATGTCATGGTAATTCATCCTAGCACTCTTTCTAAATCTTAAACTAGCTTCTTAAACTGGTTTTCACACTCAAAAATTAAAAAAAATATGCTGTTACTATTTGAGTGTTTTGTCTATCATAGTCAGCAATGTTATTCAACTAAAAGAGCTTTAAAAAGACCAATTTTGTTTTTAAAGCCTAGAAATTACATTTATGACTGTTTATTACATTCTAGTGACTTCATCAGCATTATCTAACTTAATTCTCAAAGAGTTCTAGACAGACAGATACCATTGTTCCTATTTTACAGATAAAGATAATTTGCCAGGGTAATCTAAATAGAAGGCACTAAAGTTGGCATTCACATCTATTTAATTTGCTTCCAGAATAGGCACATTTTGGCATGAAATGATATCGCCCAAAAAGAAGATCAAATAAATTTATAAAGCAAGTAAACTGGTAGATCATCAACATTTTGGGTTATATATAAATATACCACTTCCCAACTATTTTACTAAATCACAGATCTCAGTTTAGCCTGGTCTCAAGAAAGGAAATTTTAGAAGTTTGCAATGGTAGTGAAGGGCATTTCTTTCAGGCACAAACATACAGCAGCTAATGAAATTCAGATAATCCTATATGACCATAATAAAAATACTTCTGTGCCATACTTTTGTGTTCTAGTTGGTATGCTTCTTGAATAATACATATGGCCTACAGTCAAAACTAGGACAAAATAGCATGTTGTGATAGTTTTTTCTTTAAATTTTATTTTGCAGGACTTTTAAAAAAAGACAGGAAGATAACAATAAACATAAACCATGTAGAAAATCTCCATGTCAAAGGAAATCCTTAAATCTCATTAAACTGGAAAATAATTTCAAAGTAAAACTAACTGAATAACATATGAATATTATAACTGACTGAGATGCAACAGCTTGTTGGCCAGCTATAGAAAATCATCAGGTTCATTTCAGTGCGTAGCTTGTGTTCCTACCCCAGAAATAAACATGAACCAGATGGAATGAAATAGTTAGGCCTGCAGGGTTTATATCCCACTAAACTACTATTGAATTTTTTTCTCTTTTCCCTTTGTGGATATTCAATATTTGAAATTTCAAGTATTCCAATTTCTTAAAATAGCCCTACTATTTTAAAGTTAAAACTAAAGTAAGACACTAAAAATCTCAACCATATCAATTATTTTTCAGTTTTATCATATGAAACTATTATGTATTTACTAACAGAAATAGAATATCTTGGTTTATAAATGTAGTCAATTTCACACTTAGGGGAAACAAATGAACAAACACAAAAAGTATCTAGACCGAACATGACTTCAAAGGTAACAGATACATCTAGTTCTTAGTAACTATGAAGGTATGAGATAAATATAGTGGCTTCTTGATATCACAACAAATAAAATAAAATCAAGGAATAGCATGATGATACCAATTAATGTCTTAAATCAACATAAAACAAAATAATTCAACTAAGAAAATAGAAGAGTGAAGCAATGATCCCAATAGAATTATTGTACCTGTAGGATGCTAAGCCAGTGACATTTTCTATCCAGAAGACAGCTTGAGTATTATTGCAAACTAAGCCAGAGGAAGAGCCACCCACTGAGATTACAGAAAAGCAGGATCAAGATCAATATTTTCTCTATTGAATAGTTTCAAATGAGAGAAAGATTCCCAGAACACAGTTCATCCTCACCTCTAAAAATGAAGTTAGAAAACCATTACAAAGCCCAATTTGTCCATAATATCTAACTTACAGAACACAGCTGTGCTTTACTTTTCATGAGCAATGAATATTCCAATTCTTTAAGACAATATTGATGAGTACTGGAAGGCAGACTACCTCTGCTTATAACATTTACATTACCAAAGGAAAGATAACATGCCTGCAGCTCTGCAAAATTATGCTATTGTCATATATGTAAAAGTCATGTGCTCTTGAAGAAAATGTGTGATGATTTTCACTTAAAATACTGGGGCTTATCCTGTGAAGTTGTGTGGTGCCTAGCACACCTTACTGTGTCAAGGGTCCCTATCATCATGGTTAAGCTTAATGATTCACTGGTTGATATCATAGAACTTAGAAGCTCTTATACTCACAAATATGGTTTATTGCAGCAAAAGGATACAGATCAAAATCAGCAAAGGAGATAGTCTCAAGGTCTGGGGGAATCAGGTGCAAGTTTCCAGGTCTTCCTTCCCAGTGGAGTTGCATAGGATGTGTTTAATTGTCCTGGCAGTGATGTGGGACAACACATGCGAAGTAATGTCGCTAGGGAAAGCTCAAGCCTTGTCGTGCAGATATTTTTATTGAAGATAAGTCACATACACATGCAGCACCTAAATCACTTAATTGTTCAGATTCTAGCCCTCCAGCCCCACCACTCAACCCTTATGCAAGCAAAAACAGGCCTTCACCATAAATCATATTATTAGCATAACCTCTACAGCAGAGTGACCCAAGGCATCAAACATTTAAAAAAAAAAATGCTCCTATAAGGCAGAATATTCCAAAGACAGAGGTTAGAGCCTGCCAGAGGCCAATCCTGAAGACAGGTCTTTATTCAGAATGTGTAGGATTTAAGCAACCCAAGTCTGCTGAGTAGATTTGCTTGTTCACTTATACTCTATTAGTGTTTATTTCTTTGTAGTATATACATATAATAATAATAATAAAATTTAAGTTATTTATTCCTCAACTTAAGTTGAAATTTAATGTTCTGATGATGTAAAAATTCCAAACACATGTCCAGCTATTATTGTTACAGAATGATTATTATTGATTAGTCAATAAAAGCCAAATGAGTATGACTTCCTTACAGCATATAGAAAATATTTTACTGATATTAAACAACTATATGTGAAAATAAATGGAGAAAATTCTGCTTAAGAATGTGCGTTATTTATATTGTCCAGTTTAGAAGTATCAATTTTTTCTAATATTCCCTATAAACCCTATTAACATTGAACCTATTTTACAATAGGATATATTTAATGTGCGTATATATTGAGAAGAACACTGCATATAAAAATGATATGCAAAAAAGATCCTCACTTTATTTTAAGTAATCTCTTTCTCAAAAGAGAAAATGATTATAACTAGTGGTAAGCTTCATTTACCTCAGTGAAATACTGTGGTGTTAGGGACACATTTTATTGTGACTTTTTATTCCCAGTCTCCAGCATAGCCCTTGCCAGAAATGGCAAATACAGGTAATATATCTAATTCAATTTGTAGGTGTGAATCTTTACCTTGGGTATTTTATATATATGAGGCATTGAAAGAGTTCATGGAAATTGTATTGGACAGCTCTAAATAGAGGCTGTCTGCATTATTAGGAAGATTTCCCTGAATTTTCTCTTTACTCATGGTGAAATTAACAGTACACAGTCCCACAGTTGGGTAGCCCAGCTGCCATTGCACCAAAGGGGAACATTCATTATATAGTTTCTGCTAATCAGCCATATCTACATGAAGCTTAAATTTGAAATTAAGTCACGTGGAGAAAGATGCCACATTTGGAGACATTTATTTTGATAGTGTGAAATGTGGTAGAGGGAGTGGAATTCTAGAATTATTGACCATATCAGTAGTTTCCAATTCAGCAGCTTGTTGTTGATTGTGGCAAAGGTGGGACAGTTGTGAGGCTAGCAGCTGTCAAGAGGCTTTCCTGATTTTGGTGCTGCCTAATGGTAGAAGCAACTTTGTCAGGCCAGTTTGGAGTTACGGTAGTCATTCCTGGAAATGCTCCTGGAGTCTTTTTCTTTAGTCCTTCTAAAAATTCCATGAATGAGATTGTTTGGCAATTTTTTTTTTTTTTTTTTTTTTTTTTTTTTTTTTTTTTTTTTTTTATACAGAGGCTTACTCTGTCTCCCAGGCTCGAGTGCAGTGGCAAGATCCTGGCTCACTGCTGCAACCTCCACCTCCTGAGTTCAAGTGATCCTCCTGCTTCAGCCTCCCAAGTAGCTGGGATTACAAGCGTGCACCACCACGCCCAGCTAATTTTTGTATTTTTAGTAGAAACGGGCTTTCACCATGTTGGCCAGGTCTTGTACCCCTGGTCTTAAGTGATCTGCCTGCTTTGGCCTCCCAAAATGCTGGGATTTACAGGTGTGAGCCACCGCGTCTGGCCAAAAATTGCTTTCTAAATAAACTAATTAAATTGATCATTCTGTTTCAAAAATAAAACGGCAGGAGAGAGGAGTAGTGTAGCTAAGAACTCTCTTATAGTGGCATTATTGGTGTACTATAAAAAGTTTCAATTTTGCCACAAATTCTTATTTTTTTAGGCAAGCTTTGCCCCCTGTGATTCTCCTTTCTCATCTCTAATAAATAGTAACTTCTATAAAGAGTTTTTCCTGAGATAATGCATGTTAACCCTTTACTATATAGAATGACAAGAACCATTACTGCTGTTTTTGCTACTAATGCCATTATCACCATATCATTCTGCATTATGTACATAATTTCTGCCTTATGTACCATAACATGAGGTAGCACTTTGGCTTGGAAAGGTAAAAGTTGTTCTTCAAGCATTAGTTATACATTTCCCAATCTCTAGTTAGAAAATATATTTGAAGTAGTTTGAATTTTGAAGGCAATGTAAATAGATTTATTTTCTTTTTAAGGCTCTACCCTGTATGTCTCATGATTTTGAGGCAATTATGCTGCTTACCATTTTTTTTAAATATGATCGTTCTTGATTATATTACTGGCATTTTGCATCATTCACCTCAGTAAATCCAGTCTGGGGCGTATTCCATATCATCTACATATTCTCTCCCCCCAAAATTGCAAAATTGGTCATCAACACTTTGAATTCATTTGTCAATAAGATTTTCTCAAATATCCAAGGATATAAAGAAAATTTACTAAATAAATCTTTTCTGCAGTTAACTTTAAATGTAAATTGTTGATGAAGAGTATACTGACACATGAGAATCAGAAACACATGTGTTTGTATGCATATCGGTGTAAGTGTACAGTATACACAAATACAGTTATTTAATTGAGATGAAGGGGCAAATGATACTGAACTAAATTATTTGTGAAGTCTGTTCCATTGCTGATAGTCTAAAAGTCCATGAATCTGTAAAACAGGAAAATGGATAAAGTTAATTAGGAACAGTTTCCTGGTGAGCTTTGGGTTGGATATAAAGGAAAGAAGAGAGGCAGTAAGGCCAGCCAGCTGGAAAGGAAAGGGGCTACATATGGTGACACATCAAAATAAGCATTTACATATTAAACCCAGCCTGTGCTTCCTGAAGTCATAGTATGCAAAGGCAGAGTTATTCCTCTCCTAATAAAATATAAATATTAAATAAGTTATTTTTGCTGCTCTAGTAAGTACTTTTATCATGCTCAGGAAAAGTTGCTTACTACTCATCACCCCCTTGATTTGCTGACATTTCAGGGTGAATGCAGTCATTTCATGGTTCACTCCTGGTTGCTCACCCTGGCAGTGAACATTTGCACATTAACCGATGACAACACATGCTGTCTCTCTCCAACTTTGTACATTTCACACTGTGAAATGCTATTGTATTATCATTTTCTTTCATGCTACGCTAATAAGCATGTGAAGTATCAGCCATCGAGTACACATTCTTTGAATTGTTGTTCTAGAATTCTATTTCAGACTATTAGGCTAGCCTGTAGAGACTGGAAAGTTTTCTTATGATAAGGAAAGTTGAATCAGACCTTTCAAGAGTGCTTGCTTCATGGGTCTGCTTAATATATGTGACTTCCTAATTGTGCAGCATTGGTTTATAGTGCTTGCTATAAATGTCTAAATAATTTACCTGTAAGTGACAATGATAATTCACTGAAAAAGATAAAAGCTTTAAGTGAGATCAGTTAAACAGACTAATACAAATAAAAGCATATTTCCTGTATCTTTGGATGTATCATCTCAAATTTATTGAAGTAATATAATTTGCAGGTTTTTTAAAAAACTAATGGAAATAAACAGTCCTAAAAAGCCTTTAGCAAATTATGGACCAAACTAAGAGTGTAGAAAAAAAATCTCTTGAGAATTATTAGTAAAAATCAATAAATATAATGATAATCTTATTTAGCCTACACTTTTCTAAAGCAACTATAAATTCTCATCTTTCCACATATCATACAAGCGGTATATCCATCTTGAAAAATATAAAATTTAAACACAAGTCATAATGTTTATGAATGGTTGATGCAACACTGAGTGTGGGGGAGTGAATTTTATATTACTCCAATGATTTCCATTTCTCCAAGTTTTCCAGCCTATTTCAGAGAATTGTGAGAACCTGGATGTAGGATAAGTCTTAGCATTTAGATAGTCATATTTCAGAGGTTACAAAATTGATAATTTAACGGACTTATTCAACACTACAACTAAAAGTTATAAACTGAATAAAAGCAAAATCTCAAAACTATTCAAGACATTTTCTATGGTATAATTTTAGTTCCCAGGATGAAATACTCAAATTGCTATATTGTCCAAGAAAAACCATTTTTAGTCATAATTTTTCTTAAATAAGTTTTCTTTCTCTTATACAGTAAAAAATATTTTGTGCTGCTTATATGCAAATTACACTATAGTTCTTAGTTACTGAAGTGTTGATTTTTGTGTCTTATCATTATATGCTGTAGTAAATCAAGATGTAATTTGATCATAGAAGAGTTTGTTCAATGTACTTTGCTAAGGACTATTAATTCTTGGCAAATTATTATAGCCATATTATTCCTTCCAGCAAAAAATACTGGGTCTTGTTTGAAAACAAATTTGGATTGACACCTTAAGATCCTAAAGCCAAAGTATACAATTTAATCTGAATTTCTGTTGAGTTGGTAGCTTTATTAGCCATTAAAGTATAACAATATTACCACAAAATTAGAAACTTAAACAATATACATGAATTATCCTGCAGCTTCTGTGAATGAGGAGTCTGAGTATTCTCTGCTATCAGGATCTCACAAAACTATAATTAGTTATCAGTCAGGGTTATGGTCCCTTCTGAGGCTCAAGTGAGGAATAATTTATTTACATGCTTGCATAATTGTTGGCAGCATTCAGTTCTTTGTGGGCTATTGGACTTTGACTGAGAGGGGCTCAGTTTCTTGCTGTCTGTCAGCAAGGGCTAAAGGCTGCCCTCAGTTCCTTGCTACATGGACCTTCCCAACATGGCTGCTTGCTTCCTAAAGCCAGTAAAGGGATGTGTCTCCTTGCAATGCTGGCGTTACAATGTGAGGTAACATAATTACATATACATCATATGTATATGTAATGACATACACAGGTTTTAACTTTACCATATTCTGTTGCTAGAAGTAAGTCACTGATCTTGTCCTCACTCAACAGATGGGAATTTCATAAAGTTACAGATGAATAATGCAACTAGAGAGATGAAAATTCTGATAAAGTATAAAAAGGAAATGTTAGAAATCAAAAATATAGTAACAGAAATGAAGAATGGCTTTGATAGGCCTATCAGACTGTACACTACTGGAAAAGAATCTGTGAGCTTGAAGTTATGCAGGTAGAAATGTCCAAAATTGAAAAAAAAAAAAAAGTGAAATAAGACTGAAAATAAAATACCTAAAAATATCCAAGAATCAGTGGACAACTAGAGATGGTATAACATACATGTAATAGAATATCACAGAAGAAGGAAGAAATGAACAGTATTTCAAGCAATAATATCTGAAATTTTTTCTAATCAATGTCAGACAAAACCACAGACCCAGAAACCTTGCAGAACACCAAGTAGGATTGATGATCAAACAACAAACAAACAAAACAGCTTAGGTATGCAATATTCAAACTGCAGAAAATCAAAGACAAAGAAAATAATCTTGAGAGTAGCCTGAAGAAGAAAACATCTTACCAACAGAGGAATAAATATAATAATTACATTCACTCCTCCCCAAATATCCTGCAAGCAAGAAGCGAATGAGTGCAATATTTAAAATATTAAAATAATAACAAAAACACCATCCTAGAATATTGTACCCTGTAAAATGAAGGAAAAAAATTGAGGGAGCTGATTGCTGATATAACTGCCTTGAATAAATGTTAAAAGGAGTTCTTCAGGGAGAAAGAAAATGATAAGAGTCAGAAACCATAAAGGGAGCAAAGCCAACAAAAAATGAATTAGTGAATGTAAAATAAAACATAATATTGCACAGCTGTCTCAAACTTATCGGAATGTTCACCGAGAAAGCCTACATTCTGGGACATAAAGCATACGGTAATACATTGAACTAGAAATCACACAATGACTGCTCTCAGACCAGAATAAAGTGTAACTGGAAATCAACAACAAAATGATAGCTAGAAACTACCAAAATACTTGGAGACTAAACAAATCACTTTTAAATAATACATGGTCAAAGAAAAAATATCAAGATAAATTTTTAAAAATTATTTTGAATTAAATGTAAATGAAAATACATTGTCTCAAAATATTAGTGTATGATATGTAGTAAAGCCAGTGCTTAGAAGTTTATATCATTTAACGTGTCTACTAAAAAGGAAAAAAATCTAAATCCAATCATCTGAATTTCTACCTTAAGTAACTAGAAAAATAAGATCAAATTAACTCCAAAATAAACATGAACATAAATAATAAAAATTAGAGCAGAAATTAATAAAATTGAAAACAGAAAATCAACTGAGAAAAATCAACAAAACCAAAAGCTGGTTCTTTGAAAAGATCAATAAAATTGATAAGCCTCAAGCCACACTAAGTAAAGAAAAAAAGAGTATAAATTGCAGTCATGTATTGCATAACAATGTTTTAGTCAAAGATGAACCACGTATACAATGATGATTCCATAAGATCATATTTTTGTACCTTTTATGTGTTTAGATACACAAATACTTACCATTGTATTACAATTGCCTGTAATATTTAGTGCAGTAACATGATGTACAGGTTTGCAGCCTGGGAGCAATAGCCTGTATACCTAGGTGTATAGTAGTCTATACTAAGTCTGTGTAGGTAGTGTATGATATTCATACAATGATAAAATCCTATTGATTAATTTTAAAGAATGCATTTCACTTATTAAGGAATGCCTGACTATATAAGGCACTACACAATCTGGCCTCTGTTACCTCTGACTTTATCTTGTATCACCCTCAATTAAGTCACCTAGTATTAGAAATTCTTGAAATTAATGTGATTATGACAAGATTGCAAGATATAAGGTTAATATAAAAAATCAGTCACTTTCCTACATATCAGCAATGAAGAAGCAGCATTTGAAGTTAAAAATACATTGTCATCTATGTTAGCACTACCAAAAATCATATACTTATGTATTACTATAACAAAATATGTGTAAGATCTATATGAATTACAACACCACATTGTACCACATAAAATTTATATAGAATTATTTTCTGTTAATTTAAAATAAAATAAAATTTTAAAAAGAAAAATACTAATTGTACACATCATATATATGCTAAAAAGTAAAGGTGTAAAAATGTTAATAAGTCTTGTGCTCAAGGGCCTTTTGCTCAGCTGAGAAAAAGAATGTTTAGTGTGGTTAAATGTATAACCAATGTTTGCTATGGTTATAAAATTAGCTCACACACACACATAAAAATCTATATGAGGAAAACTAAAAAACTATAGTGAAATATATCAAATAAGTAAATAAAGGCACAGATATTTTATGATCTTGGATATAAAGACTCAATATTGCCAAGATGTCAGTTCTTATAAACTTGACTTATAGATTCAATGCAATCCCAAACAAAATCCCAATGTTATTTTGTGGACACCAACAAACCAACAAACTGATTTTAAAGTTTATGTAAAAGCAAAAAATCCAGAATAACCAACTTAATATTGAAGGAAAAGGCAGAGGACTGACGCTATTCAAATTCAAGACTTACTGTAAGCTGCATGATTCCAACTATATGAAACCTGGAAAAGTCTAAACTATGAATAAAGTAAAAAAAAAAAAAAAATGTTTGCCAAGGATTGGAGGGAGAGATGGATAAATAAGCAGAGCAAAGAGTATTTTTAGAGTAGTGAAACTATTCTGTATACTACACTGGTGCATACATATCATTACACATTTGTCAAACCTGTGGAGTGTACAACATCAAGAGTGAATGCTAATGTATGCTATGGGCTTTCAGTGATAATGATTTATAGATGTAGGATCACTGATTGTAAGAAATCTATCATCTGATGCAGAATGTCAACAATGTACTCTCTCTTTCCAACCAATACACACAACAATTGGGTTATACGTGTGGGTGTGGGAGAGGAAGTATATGAGAAGTCTCTGTACTTTCTGGTCAGTTTTGCTGTCAACCTAACATTACTCTAAAAAAGTTAAGTTTGTTTTTTTTTTGTCAAGGTGGTTTGACGGCACATCTGTAATGAGATATTCCAAGGACACAAAGCACTGCAATAATTATTTGTAAATGGATTCAGGAATCACATTCTTGGTGGTAGGGTTGGGATAGTGATTCTAAAGCTAAGTATATATTTGTGAATAAAGGAAATAAATAATTCTTCATGCTAATGTAGTTATTAATTGGGATGACCATTGTATGAGAAAGAGGATAAAATGTACATTAAATTTGTAAGGTTAAATAAAAGCATACAGTTTTGAATTTGAATATGAAGTATCGGTTTAAACCCAAAGTATTTATCTTTTAAAAAATACCTACGGTTTAAACCCAAAGTATTTATCTTTTAAAAAATACCTATTTTCTAACTCTGTCTGCTAAAAGGACCTATAAACAGTAACCAACCAGTAGCAATGAGTTACTCTAGAAACAAAATTTAAGTCTATCAGTACTTCTTTCCCATAAGTGGTTTGTTAGTATGATGGCTGGTTTTATGTGTCAACTTGGCTAGGCTGTAGTATCCAGTTTTTCAATTCAGTATTAATCTAAGTGTGCTGTAAATGTATTTTATGTGTCATTAACATATAAAAGCTTGACTTTAAGTAAAGAAGACTATTCTGTCCTAAATAATCTGGGTATGATTCATCTAATCATTTGTAAGGCCTTAGTAGTAAAACTGAGAGGAAGAGGAAATTCCACTACTAGACTTCAGTAGGAGCTCCTAACCAAGAATTTCTGGCCTGCTGAGCTGCCCATTGGCTTTTAGACTTGTCTAGCTAGTTCCCATAATCCTATACGTCAATTTCTCGTAAAACAAACAAACAAAAACCGTATATTTTACCACTTTAAAATGTAATATGACTAAGAGAAAATTTAAAATTAGCAGGTGATTTGCATTTGTGACTTACATTTTAACTCTCCCAGGTAATATGGATCTTTAGGCTCCTGTATCTCCTAGTAATTTTCTTCAAGTTTTTTGTTTGAAAACTTAGATTGCTTGTCCTATATTTTACTGACTTGTTAAGATTCACACAGCTACATTTTACGTATCATATTCCCAATATTCAGTATATATTTTCCTATAGATTTTATCTTCATTGATGGTTAGAGCTATAGACTTGATCATATCCAAGCTTGATTTTGTTTGGCCATGAAGACTTTTTAGCTGTACTTCAATCAGAATCTGCATGATGTTGTGCTGCCTATATCTTGATAATATTAGTAGCCATTAATGATAATTGCTTAAATACATTATTTTACTAGTGCTGCAAAATGGTGATATGATGATATAACTTTATAAGCCCTTTTTTATTTATTAGCTTGAATACTTTTAAAATGAGCAATAACTACCCATCAATTACATGAAGGTGCATTTTCCCCAGTTTGTGGAAATTATATTCCAATGATATCTTTTGGCTAAACTTGAATGATTCTCATAATGGCTAAAGAAAATGACTCTATTAATGAAACTACTTCCCTACATGTTACAAAAATATTAAGGGCAGATTTTAAATGTCACTGACAAAGAATTCCAGGCAGTAGATTACAGTACATAAGAAACACACCTCATGGAATCCCTATGGTTTGATTTAGTCCTACCAAAACCACGTGCAGATTCAATTATGCAGCATGCACATACAGTACCAGGAAGAGCAGTCCTGAGAGATAATCTCATTCACATCCCATTAAAGCAATGAAGAAGGCTCTTGAGGAGCAACTAGCATTTCAAGAGCTAGGGTCTGGGGTCCAAGGCGTGCATATGATTAAACCAACCCAGCTAGAAGCAATTACCTACAGATTACCTCAGACATCCTCTGAGGATGAGTTGTTTCTAAGAGGACACAGTGTCATTCAATATGAATTCAGTAATTATAACAATTCATTTGGAAGATAGAAATTTACCCTCTGCTCTACAAATCAAAGAAAATGAGCTTGCAAATGTCACCACTTCCAAAAATATTACAAGTCTCATCTATCATTTCAGCATTATCCTCTTTATTTTTTAGAGGCTTTCCAAACTTCAAAAGTACCGTAAGTCTGAAATATGCATACTCCTTAGATATATGAAGGCTTATAACTTTTGATCTAGAAACAACTTATATGAACTGAACACAATTTAGGTATTTGGGACAGAAGAATGAGACTGTATGGAAGAGGAAGGGAGCATGTATTTATATTTATTTTATTTAATTACTTAATTATTTCTATTTTCGAGATGGACTTTCATTCTTGTCACTAAGGCTGGAGTGCAATGGCACCATCTTGGCTCACTGCAACTTTTGCCTCCCGGGTTCAAGAGATTCTCCTGCCTCAGCTTCCTGTGTAGCTGGGATTACAGGCACCCACCTCCACACCACTAATTTTTGTATTTTTAGTAGAAATGGGTTTCACTGTGTTGGCCAGGCTGGTCTGGAACTCCTGATTTCAGGTGATCCTCCCACCTCTACCTCCCAAAGCGTTAGGATTACAGGCTTGAGCCACTGAGCCCAGCCCATGTGCACTTATTAGATAGGCACTTATAGATCCCTTTATAGATGTCAGACATTATGCTATAAAATAATAATAGAGAAGTAACAGAAAAACTCAAAGATTTGTAGTTATACTTAGATAATAATGGTTCAGTGTCATAAACGCAATAAAAACAGTGACCCTCTCTTAGTTTGCTTGGCTAATATAGCAAAATACCATAAACTGGGTGACTTATGAATAATAGAAATTTATTTCCTATAGTTCTAGAGACTGGGACATTCAAGATCAATGTGTTGGCAGATTCAATGTCTGGCAAGTTCCCATTTTTCTGGCTCATAGATGGCTGCTTTTTCTCTGTGTCCTCACAATTTTGAATGAATGAACAGACTCTTTTGGGCCTCTTTCTCTCTTATAAGGGTGCTGATCACATTCGTGAGGTGTCTGCCCTCACAACATAATCACCCCTGAAAGTCCCAACTCATAATAACATGACCTTGAAGGTTACATTTCAACATAAGAGTTTTGGGCTAACAGAAACATTCAAATCATAGCAGAACCTAACTCAGCCTGGGTCAAATTTGGGAAAACCATTCAAGAAGTGGTGACAATTAAGTTGATTATTGGAGAATGATTAAGAATTAGTCCCAAAATATAGAGAGTTATTGAAAGGAAGAAGCATGTGTGAAACATTCTTACTGTGAAGTAGGATTTGTTTTGATTTTGGCAGGGAGTTTCATGTTATAGCTGTATACCTTGGGCGTATGGTAGAATTCTATGTTAAGTTTGCAAAGACCAGATTACTAAGTAATTTAGGCATTAAGCATTGAAAAATAAGTTAAAAGGTATCAAAATAAAATACAATCTTACTTACCACTATATTTAGTGCTGAATTTGGTCCACTTCTCTTTATCCTCCTCACATAATTGGTCATTAAATACCCACATAGTCATTTCTCTATGGCCATAGAGACCCAGTCTTTCATAGTTAAGTAGCAAAAAGCATGTTTCAATGTTGGTGGCTTGATTGTACTCCCGGACTCAATTGTATGTGATCTTGTCTTGCCACTTGATGTTAATTATAGCCTGTAGCCCATGAAAATGAAACTGAGATAAAACATGTGATTTCAATTACTGGGCCAAATCTCACAATCAATTTGAGGCTGTCACTGCTACCACTTCTCTATTATAAAGTATGAGCTTTGCCTCAATCTGAGTTTTTAAAGCTACCTTTAAAAATGATGATCACAACAAAGAGCATTGCATTTTGGTATATTTATCAGGCACACTAGAGTTCATCTTCATTAAGCAAACCATAGTAAGCAGAAGAAAGGGAAGAAAGAAAGAGAGGGAGAAGGAAGGAAGGAAGGAAAGGAGGGAGGGGGGGAGAAAGGGAGGGAGAAAGGAAAGGGAGGGTAAGAGGGAGGGAGGAAGGAGAGTACCAACCAAAATCACAGAATACATGTCAACATATCAATTAATATTTCTTCCCTGAGCAATGGCTGTGCATTGATCCTGATTATTTAGATAAGATTCTGTACGTCAAAGCATAGGGTAAACTACAAACAACTGTACAAGTATTAATTATTACAAATGTTTTAAAAATATGCTTAATATTCTACAATCTCCCACTTCACATAAATTTACCTCCAGTTTAAATACCTCGAAAAATATATATTATTATCAACTAGCAATGCTCTCTGCAAACTACCCCTGAAGCAAAGAACATTCCACGTTAAACAGAGAATGAGTTGTGATTAATATTGTAAGGTCTTTTAGGCTGACTGACTGCACCATGAACAGCATGGTAACCTCTGTGACCTGCACCTACACCCCAGATAAGTTCCTGGAAGAATGATCAACCCCTCCAGCGCCTAACTAACTTGAGACATTCTCCTATTGTTTCTTATTCCAGCCTCAATTGATTAGGCTATTGGGCTTTGTAACCAACCTTGGTCAACCTCATGACTCCAGACCCAACGACCCCATCCCAGCTTGCAAACCTATGACCCCATCCCTGCTTGCAAGAAAACACCCTAAACTGTAACTTCTGTAACTTTCCACTGTTTACCCCAAACCTATAAAACCAACTCCTATCCCATTGCCCTCTGCTGACTGTCTTTTTGGACACAGGCTGCCCACACCTGGGTGAATAAATAGCCATGTTGCTCACACAAAGCCTGTTTGGGAGGCCTCTACATTCAGAGCATGGATTTTAACAAATATAGGTTAACATAATAGAAGGGTAGTCTGCTAAAAAAAACAAACTTACTCGCTTCTGTTACATGCGTGTCAGCACACATGTGTACATTTTTATGTATTCATGTATGTGTGTGTTTCTTTTTGGTGAGCCATGTGCCATAAAATCACTAAGCCTGGTTTTGGAAATTTGACTTCTCTAGCTGCATGAGTTTCTTAAAACGCTTATAATTGTACAGATATTATGGAAATTGTATAGGCAGCACTTCGGGGATGTCCCGCAAAATCTTTAGCCTAAGGATATCATTATATTATAATTCTCTCTCCCTGCATCTCATAGTATCTCCATTCTCCCACATTCATGGAGATAAAATCTCAGGCTTTGCTCTTTCATGAATCAGTCATGTGCTTCTATGGAAGCCTATACCATCCATTCCTTTGTAATTACCAGTTTAGTCTCTAAACAACATGGATTCTGAATACAAATTCATTCTTATTTCTTAATACAATATTCAGAATTTCCTAAATTTCCCTAAGTCTTGAATACAAAGTGAAGGAAAAAAATGATGTCCCATAGGCAGTAACATTTTTTATCTGTCACCTTTCAGACAGAAAGGGGTAGAGAGCTTGTTTGAGAATCAGGTTTCTAACTCGGGTTTTGTTATCACCCAGGAAATCACTTAATTATGTTGGGCTATACCTTCCTGATTTTTTCAATTACAAATTTGTAATACATAATTCTTGAAGACCCTTTTGGCTCAAAAAATATGTTAACTCTATGACTATGATATAATTGAACTTTACATCATTCAAATTTAATTTTTAACTTTTATTAAGTGAAATAAGTCCCTAGCAAATGTTCCCTTATTCAAATTAACTTTAATAAATCCAAACTCAAATATTTGCCAGCTGGATAACAATTAATATGTATAACACTGGAATACACAGATATTTCAGCCTCATTTTCCAGCCTGGGCAGTATACTGAGAACTTGTCTCTCCAAAAATATTTAAAACTTAGGCGTGCTAGGCTGTACATATAGTCCCAGCTACTTGGAAGGCTGAGGTGTGAGGACTGCTTGAGCTCGGGGGGCAGAGGCTTCAGTGAGCCAAGATTGCACCACTACACTTCAGCCTGGGTGACAGAGGGAGACTCTGTCTCAAAACTATAGGAAAAAAAAAAAAAAAAAGAAAAAAGAAAAAAAAGAAAAAGAAAAAAATTAAACCTCAGATTTTATGACTACAAAATGAGAGCTGAAAGAATGACTCTGTAGCTTTCTAAAAGGAAGACTCTTCTCCTTAGTGCATAATTTTTCACTTAAGTAAAACCAAGAACCCTGTCCTTTTCCTTCTCCTCTCTAACACTTCTCTTCCAGTTCTACTGTCAAGATAAAAGCCTTTCCCCCTAACTATGATATGTTAAGGCTTTTAAGAAAGTGTAGACAAGAGAAGTCAATTATGGGTTTCAGCTTTGATAATATACTCCAAGTTTTCACAGACAACTGAATGATTTCTTTCCTTTTCCACTCCACTTACTCTGTTTGGATGCAGCCTGCAAGAGAAAATTCACTTTTCAACTATTTGCACTTACAAAAAGACCCTGGGAAAAATCTCACATGCTCTGAGCCAGCTGCAGAGAGGCCGCAGTGGTTCTTTAATGACTACAGCCTAGGGGTACAGGAATGTGGCCACCAATTCGACTTCAGATAGCACAGCACTTTTGTAAGACTATGGAAATAGCAGGTTAGACACTATACCTGGGCCATTCAGCACTTGGCCTAGGTCCTCAGGAAAAACTGAGGAGCAACTGCCAAGACCTGCTGATCATGAAAACAGCTTCAGGCATTCTATCATGAGAACTGGTCCAGCATGCTTACAAAGGGTGTCCAAACCTATAAATTTGCTCTAATAGAAAAATGATATTTTTTCCAACTCACTGGAAAGTAGAATTGTCAATGTATTCATCTGCCCACTTTTTTAAAAAGGATCGTCTAACATAAAACAAACTATAAATAAGTATTGTTCTGTCTTTGTAGTAAGGTGATTACAAATGATTATTTCACACATATGCTGGATTTTATAGCCTATTAAATAAAACATATATGTCATATTCAACTTTATTTTCTCTCTTATTTTAATTTATATTTTGCTAAATATATTAGCATAATTGCATTGTCCGAAGGTAAAACTGTCATCTGAAGAATTTCTTCCTGTTGTATACCTGCGTGCATGGTGTTTCTGTTCTTCATATCAACTAACTGGATTGCTGCAACCTCGTTAGCCAGCTCTCAATCAAGCAAAGAAAGCACATGAATTGAGAGATTGCTGCATATGGCAAATAGTACTGAGCAATCTTTAGGGAATACTTTATGTCAATTTGGGGTTCTAAATCTGTTTTATGTTCACAGTAGTGTCCTCAACTGAGAATAGAATTCCAGCTTCATTCAAGACACAGTAAGCTTTGTTTTCCTATTGAAATTAGGATGTATTCCTGAAACTGCGTGCATAGAACAGTAAACCAATCACTGTAGAATGAACTGTCAGTCTGAAATGCCTAACACAACAATCATTTAGTCAGTAATAGGAAACAATTTTGCTTTACATTTGAAAGTCTGGCATTTAACTTATGATTTTGTCAATATACACTAAAGGCCACAGAAAAAGAGCTATGATGAATCTGCTATCAACCTAACTCTGGGCACTAGTGTGTTTTGTTCTTTTGAGTTCCTGCATAGGCATAACAATAACATTGCCTAGATTCAAAAGAAAGCATAGGCAAGTCTATTTCCTGAATAAAGTACACTAGCCCAGTAGGAAAATCATATGAGAAAGGTTTGAATGCAAAGGTTATCAGTTTATTACAGCAACCCGAGAACAGTGCTTGTAGTAAAGAAGCTTTTTAGTTCTTTATAGCTTGTCCTTTCAACAAATACTACTGTGCATTTTTCTGGGTAATACAATATGCCACTTGCTAAAGAAGTCACGGGTGAGTAATACATAATTTTCCCAAGGAAATTAAGATCTATTAAGATGCGTAAACTCTAAATATAATAAAGGAGGCAATGAATTACTCTTGCCTCTCTGGTAAATTATATAGACACCTTAAGGTCAGGAACCAGGTGATGCCATCCCTCATCTCTCTTCATCATAGGTTGTGTTCCTCAGAATTAGACGCTAATGTAAGGTTTGCATGCAGATAGTTAATTTACCTAAAAGGTGATATTAGACAACATGAATAGGGGAATGATGAAATGATACATGGGCGGGAAGGAAGCCAATATTGGCAGCTTTAATCGGCAGGTTACTATCAGGGCAACCTGCACACAATCCCACTGGAAATGCTGGAAGACAGCCTAGAATGCCTTCAGGGTTATCGCATTCACTGAGTGCATTGGACTGACTTTTTGTCCACCAATTTCCCTCTCATATTGGATGAAGGCTGTTGCATACTGCACTAATTCCTAGATGCTTTCAACTTGCCCCAAGCATGGACCAAGCTCTTTCTGTGGCCAGAAAGAGATCTGGGGTAAAGACTTATGGATCCAGACTGCAGTTTCCAGTGGGAAGCTACAAACACTTCAGGGGATTCTGAGTGGTAAAGGAATATCTGTTAGATGGCAACTTTATGTGTTCACTCCCTTTGCTGTAGCTCTTTTTAAGCACATTGTGAGCATTTATGAGACAAAGTAAGAACAAGGATTGGCTTTAGCTCACCCCAACAAGATCACTCCCAGAGATCACAAAACCCACATCACTACCTCACTAATGCCATACCCATTACTAGTTATACAAAGAAAATGGCCAATCTATATTGTTCTATTGAGCTCCCATCATGCTTAATCATGACTTTAAGAATTTCAAAAACTGGCCTTAGGAGATCCAAAATCGAATCAAGGTTCCAGAGTGTCCCATCTTGGCAAGGAATGCTGAACAATTTAGTCATAGTCTTGTCGCTGTTAACCAGACCACCGGGTGGCTCATTCCTCAAGAGAACCATCGAAACCAGATATTGACCTGCATACCCTATTCTTCATGTGCTTTGCCCAGCCCAGCCTGTGTATCTTATCCCTGATGTCAATTCTCAGACTTTGCCAGATATAAAAATCCCTACCGGCTCTTTTTGGGGAGCCAGCCAGAGAATCCTTGCACCTCTGCTGTCTCCCTTGCACTTGAGTATAAACCACAAATAAAAGCCTTATGCCTTATGTGGGAAATCAGCTTGGCCCCATGTTAATTGCCATTACATGGGGAGCTTAACAGCTGGTGGTCTGTAACGTTTAGATGACACCAAATTATCTACGAAATACTGTAAGTTCTATCCCCTATTGCATTTTCCATTTCTGCACAAATACATAGAATATTTTCTTCCTAATTCCTACCTCTATTTATATATTACTTGTTATTATATAAATCAAATATCATCATGGCCTCCCAAGTGGTTTCCCTGCCTCCAGTCTTTAGTTACTCTAATCTACCACATATATTTTTATCAGATTATCATATTTTGTCTTTCCTTATTGAATATCTTCAGTAGTTCGTCCCTGTGTATGAGAGTATGCCAGAATTTCTAATGCCCATAAAGGCTGCATTTTGCATCCTATAGAATACTTTTATTTTTATCATTGTGTTTACTCCTAACCATCTTGTAAATGTGAATTGTTACCTTATTTTTGAGATAATCCCTAAAAAGTTTATGATTTTTCTACATAGAATTTAAGTACATCCGTTTGTATTTCCTTAAGAAAAGAACTTGGAATTTGAGCCCAATATTATTTTTATGTTCCATTTGCACCCCATTCGTTATTTTTCTGCCCTGCTATGTTCCTAACAAAGCTTCTCAGAGCTTTTGCTTACAAATGACCTAGAAGACAGTAGCAAGAGATCAGCATGTTTCATAGGTTTGTAAACAGAAAACCACTGGAAGCCATGCATCATTTCAGTGGTGAATGTTCTCATGCATCAAGCTGGTACCTCATTATGTGGAGGGTAAATAAAAACAGTCTTCTGTATTAAGCACACACATACACAGTGACCATTAGTATATGAAATTAGATTCTGTTTCAGTACTGGCTTGTCTCCTTCTCAAAATGAAACTCACATTTTAATATGAGGTGAAAGACCATATTCGCTTGCCAAGGAAGGGAGCAAGAATTTGTCTGTTTTATTACTCTTATCTGACCAACCATCTCCAGCCTGTCAGAGAAGTTGGAAAAGCCCACAGTTAAGTTGGGAATTAAAGTATTTATTTGACACGAGCAGTGCTATGAGTCCCATCTCCCCAGGGGTTTGGGGTGAGATGACTGTCTTCTGACCTTAATTTTGGTGAGAGTCATTTGAAAGAGATAACTCAACTAGCTTGATTGTATTCCCAGCAGTCTAGTGACATACCGGATAAGGGTCAGACTTGCAAGTGAGAATTTTAAAGGGCAAAAGGCTGTAGCTAAAGCTGCCTGCTGTGCAGCTAAATGAAAAGCAGGGTATAATTGAAAATAACTGCACTCCTACTGATGGTAGATCAAATGGGGCACATGTTCTATGTGCATAGGAGAAATTTGGCCAGAGTTTGTTTGGATCCTGCAAAGAGGTTCAAAAGAAGGGACAAATGGACTTCAGCTGAAAGAGGTTAGAAGAGTATTGCCAAATGCCCAGGAAATGTGAAAGCAATCATGATTGATGGGCTAGTGGAAATATATTTGCATTGTCAAGCGATGTAGAGGCAAGAAATCTTCATGATGCAGGAATTTTCTAAGGAACCCACAAAAGTATCTCTAAAAAAGAGTCAGCTTTAAACCTCTGCCACATCCAGAGGAAACCAATGCCATATTGGTTCAGCTAAGTTACACATAGGTAACATATTAATTTGTCTACCACAGGCAGTCATTCCAAAAAAGGAGTTCTTTCTTTCCTTCTTTCCTTCTTTCCCTCTTTCCTTCCTTTCTTCCCTCTTTCCTTCCATCCTTCCTTCTTTCCTTTCTTCCTTCCTTCCTTCTTTCTTTCCTTTCTTTCTTTTCTTTTGCTTTCTTTTCTTTCTTCCTTCTGTTATCTTTTTATTAAAGAGTTTTTATACATTAAGCGCATTAATCATTTGCCTATTTTATATGTTCCAAATATGATACCCTGGTCTTTACAGACAAAAACCTGGGTGGCATATAGGACTCAAACTCTTAGTGGTGAAGTAACGAATGTTGGGATAGAACTCTTCAAAAACCAGGTCTTACCATATAATGGGCCCTTTTAAGGACTCTATATTTATACCACAAAAGCAACCATTTACATTGCTCATGGTTGGAAATTTTTTTAATTCATCCAAACAATATTTATTGAACACTTACTATATTTGAGATACTGTTTTGTTTATTATTATTTTTTAATTTATTTTATTGCATTTTATTTTTTGGGGTACATGTGAGGAACACGCAAGATTGTTTCATAGGTACACACGTGGCAGTGTGATTTGCTGCCTTCCTCCCCATCACCTACATTTGGCATTTCTCCCCATGCTATCTCTCCCCAGCTCTCCACCCCCCGCTGTGCCTCCCCTATTTCCCCTCAACAGACTCCAGTGTGTAGTGCTCCCCTCCCTGTGTCCATGTGTTCTCATTGTTCAACACCCACCTATGAGTGAGAACATGCGGTGTCTGATTTTCTACTCTTGTGTCAGTTTGCTGAGAATGATAGTTTCCAGGTTCATCCATGTCCCTACAAAGGACACAAACTCATTGTTTTTGATGGCTGCATAATATTCCATGGTGTATATGTGACACATTTTCCCTGTCCAGTCTAACATCGATGGGCATTTGGGTTGGTTCCAGGTCTTTGCTATTGTAAACTGTGCTGCAATGAACATTTGTGTGCACGTGTCCTTATAGTAGAACAATTTATAATCCTTTGGATATATACCCAGTAATGAGATTGCTGGGTCAAATGGAATTTCTATTTCTAGGTCCTTGAGGAATCGCCACACTGTCTTCCACAATGGTTGAACTAATTTACACTCCCACCAACAGTGTAAAAGTGTTCCTAT
>NW_016107318.1:9167392-9172677 GCF_001604975.1 Cebus imitator
CGATATTGATTCTTCCTAACCATGAACATGGAATGTTTCTCCATCTGTTTGTGTCCTCTCTTATTTCGTTGAGCAGTGGTTTGTAGTTCTCCTTGAAGAGGTCCTTTACGTTCCTTGTTAGTTGTATTCCTAGGTATTTTATTCTCTTTGTGGCAATTGTGTATGGAAGTTTGTTCTTGATTTGGCTCTCTTTAAGTCTGTTATTGGTGTATAGGAATGCTTGTGATTTTTGCACATTGATTTTGTATCCTAAGACTTTGCTGGAGTTGCTTATCAGTTTCAGGAGATTTGGGGCTGAGACGATGGGGTCTTCTAGATACACAATCATGTCATCTGCAAATAGAGACAATTTGACTTCCTCCTTTCCTATTTGAATACCCTTTATTCCTTTTTCTTGCCTGATTGCTCTGGCTAGAACTTCCAGTACTATATTGAATAGGAGTGGTGAGAGAGGGCATCCTTGTCTGGTGCCACATTTCAAAGGGAATGCTTCCAGTTTTTGCCCATTCAGTATGATATTGGCTGTTGGTTTGTGGTAAATAGCTTTTATTATTTTGAGATAAGTTCCATCAATACCTAGCTTATTGATGGTTTTTAGCATAAAGGGCTGTTGAATTTTGTCAAAGGCCTTCTCTGCATCAATTGAGATAATAATGTGGTTTTTGTCTTTGGTTCTGTTTATGTGGTGAATTACATTTACAGACTTGCATATGTTGAACCAGCCTTGCATCCCTGGGAATAAGCCTACTTGATCATGGTGGATAAGCTTTTTGATGTGCTGTTGCAATCGGCTTGCCAGTATTTTATTGAAGAGTATTGCATCTATGTTCATCATGGATATTGTCCTGAAGTTTTCTTTTCTTTTTGAGTCTCTGCCGGGTTTTGGTATCAGGTTGATGTTGGTCTCATAAAATTATTTGGGAAGGATTCCCTTTTTTTTTGGATTATTTGGAATAGTTTCAGAAGGAATGGTACCAGCTCCTCTTTGTATGTCTGGTAGAATTCGGCTGTGAACCCGTCTGGACCTGGTCTTTTTTTGAGTGGTAGGCTCTTAATTGGTGCCTCAACTTCAGACCTTATTATGGGTCTATTCAGGGTTTCGGCTTCTTCCTGGTTTAGGCTTGGGAGGAGGCAAGTGTCCAGGAATATATCAATTTCTTCCAGGTTTACTAGTTTATGTGCATATAGTTGTTTGTAATAATATCTGATGATGGTTTGAATTTCTGTGGAATCTGTGGTGATATCCCCTTTATCATTTTTTATTGCATCAATTTGGTTATTCTCTTTTTTCTCTTTTATTAATCTGGCTAGTGGTCTGTCTATTTTGTTGATCTTTTCGAAAAACCAGCTCCTGGATTTGCTGATTTTTTGAAGGATTTTTTGTGTCTCTATCTCCTTCAATTCTGCTCTGATCTTAGCTATTTCTTGTCTTCTGCTAGTTTTTGAGCTTTGTTGATCTTGCTCCTCTAGCTCGTTCAATTTTGAAGATAGGGTGTCAATTTTAGATCTCTCCTTGCTTCTCATGTGGGCACTTATTGCTATATATTTTCCTCTAGAGACTGCTTTAAATGTGTCCCAGAGATTCTGGTCTGTTGTGTCTTCATTCTCGTTCATTTGGAAGAACATCTTTATTTCTGCCTTCATTTCATTGTTTATCCAGTCAACATTTAAGAGCAAGTTGTTCAGTTTCCATGAAGCTGTGTGGTTCTGAGTTAGTTTTTGAATTCTGAGTTCTAACATGATTGCACTGTGGTCTGAGGGACTGTTTGTTATGATTTCCATTCTTTTGCATTTGCTGAGGAGTGATTTACTACCAATTATGTGGTCAATTTTAGAGTAGGTGTGATGTGGTGCTGAGAATAATGTATATTCTGTGGATCTGGGGTGGAGAGTTCTGTAAATGTCTATTAGGTTTGCTTGGTCCAGGTCTAAGTTCAAGTCCTGGATATCCTTGTTAATTTTCTGTCTGGTTGATCTGTCTAATATTGACAATGAGGTGTTAAAGTCTCCCACTACAATTGTGTGGGAGTCTACGTCTCTTTGTAAGTCATTAAGAACTTGCCTTATGTATCTGGGTGCTCCTGTACTGGGTGCCTATATATTTTGGACTGCTAGCTCTTCTTGTTGCATTGATCCTTTTACCATTATGTAATGTCCTTCTTTGTCTCTTTTGATTTTTGTTGCTTTAAAGTCTATTTTATCAGAGATGAGAATTGCAACTCCTGCTATTTTTTCGCTCTCCATTTGCTTGGAAAATCTTCCTCCATCCCTTTATTTTGAGCTTTAGATATTCTTGCATGTGAGATGGGCTTCCTGGATTCAGCACACTGATGGCTTTTGGCTTTTTATCCAATTTGCCAGTCCGTGTCTTTTGATTGGGGCCATTTACATTTAGGGTTAATATTGTTATGTGTGAATCTGATACTGCCATTTTGGTGCTAGCTGGCTGTTTTGCCCATTAGTTGATGCAGATTCTTCATTGTGTCGATGCCTTTTACCATTTGGCATGTTTTTGGAGTGGCTGATACTGGTTGTTCCTTTCTATGTGTAGAGCATCTTTCAGGAGCTCTTGTAAAGCAGGCCTAGTGGTGACGAAATCTCTGAGTACTTGCTTGTTCACAAAGGATTTTATTTTTCCTTCACTTATGAAGCTTAGTTTGGCTGGATAGGAGATTCTGGTTTGAAAGTTCTTTTCTTTACGGATGTTGAATATTGACCCCCAATCTCTTCTGACTTGTAGGGTTTCTGCAGAGAGATCTGCTGTGAGTCTGATGGGCTTTCCTTTATGGGTAACCCGACCTTTCTCTCTGGCTGCCCTTAGTATTTTCTCCTTCATTTCAACCCTGGTGAATAGGTCAATTTTGTGCCTTGGGGTTGCTCTTCGTGAGGAATACCTTTGTGGCGTTCTCTGTATTTCCCAGACTTGAATATTGGCCTGTCTTGCTAGGTTGGGGAAGTTTTCCTGGATAATAGCCTGAAGAGTATTTTCCAGCTTGGATTCATTCTCTTCGTCGCATTCAGGTGCACCTATCAAACGTAGATTAGGTCTTTTCACATAGTCCCATATTTCTTGGAGACTTTGGTCATTCCTTTTTACCCTTTTTTCTCTATTCTTTCCTTCTCGTTTTATTTCATTGAGTTGATCTTCGACTTCTCATATCCTTTCTTCTGCTTGATCAATTCGGCTGTTAAAACTTGTGCATACTTCACGAAGCTCTCATGTTGTGTTTTTCAGCTCCATCAATTCACTTATATTCCTTTCTAATTTTTCAATTCTGGTTAGCATTTCATCAAATCTTTTTTCAACGTTCTTAATTTCTTTGCATTGGGTTAGAATATTATTTTAGTTCACAGAAGTTTCTTACTACCCACCTTCTGAAGTCTGATTCTGTCATTTCATCACACTTGTTCTCCCTCCAACCTTGTTCCCTTGCTGGTGAGGAGTTGTAATCCCTTGTAGGAGGAGAGGTGTTCTGGTTTTCGGTGTTTTCATCCTTTTTGCGCTGGTTTCTTCCCATCTTTATGGATTTATCTACCTGTCATCTTTGTAGTTGCTGGCTTTCAGATTGGGTCTCTGAGTGGATGTTCCATTTGTTGATGATGAAGTTATTTCTGTTTCTTAGTTTTCCTTCTAACAGTCTGGCCCCTCTGCTGTAGGACTGCTGAGGTCCACTCCAGGCCCTGCTTGCCTGGGGATCACCTGCAGCAGCTGCAGAACAGTAAGAGTTGCTCCCAGTTTCTTCTTCTGCTATCTTTGTCCCAGAATGATACCTGCCAAATGTCAGTCTGATCTCTCCTTTATGAGGTGACTCTTTGGATATACAGGGTCAGGGAACTGCTTGAGGAGACAATCTGTCCTTTATAGGAGATCAAGCGCTGAGCTGTGAGCTCCGTTGTTCATTCAGAGCTGCTGGGCAGGTACGTTTAGGTCTGCTGCAGCAGAACTCATAAACCACTTTTTGTTCCCAGGTGCTCTGTCGCAGGGAGTTAGGGCTTTCTTTATGAGTTTCTGTTGTGCTGCTGCCTTTTTTTTTCAGGGCTGCCCTGCCCAGCAAAGAGGCAACCTAGTCACTGTCTGCCTACAGAGGCTTTGCTGAGCTGCTGTAGGCTCTGCCCAGCTGCTGTGTGAACTTCCCTGCAGTCTTGTTTATGTGGGTATAGTTAGAACTGCCTCGGCAATGGTGGCCCACCTCTGTATTGGCGGACTCTCTCTGTAATGGCAGGTTGCCTTGGCAATGGCAGGCAGACTCAGCAATGGCGGGTTGCCTTGGCAATGGCAGGCTGCCTCCGCAATGGTGGACTACCTCCGTAGTGGTGGAATGCCTTGGTAATGGTGGACACCCCTCCCCCACAGAGCTGGACCCTCCCAGGTTCAGCTGCGCTTGCTGTGAAACTCTCAATCCAGAGAGTTTCTGATTGCTGTTCTTTTGTGGGAGTGGGACCAGCCGAGCCTGATCACCTGGCTCCCTGCCTCAGAGCCTTTTCTTTCTTTTTTATCCCAGGTGTTCCAGTCACCTGTTGAAAGGGTGCCGGGATCTGTGTGAATTCCCATGCGGCAACTCATTCCTGAGTTACTTCACATAGATTAATGGTCTCCAACTCCATCCAGATTGCTGTGAATGCCATTATTTTGTTCGTTTTTATGGCTGAGTAGTATTCCATGGTAAATATATACCACAATTTATTTTTCCACTCATCGATTGCTGGCGTTTAGGCTGGTTCCATATTTGTTCAATTGTACTGCTATAAACCTGTGTGTACAAGTATTTTTTTTTTTTTTTGTCTAATGACTTCTACTTCTTTTCTTCTAGGTAGATACCCAGTAGTGGGATTGCTGGATCAAATGGTAATCCTAATTTTAGTTCTTGAAGGAATCTCCACAGTGGTTGTACTAGTTTACACTCTCACCAGCAGTGTAAAAGTGTTCCCTTTTCAACTCATCCCCACCAACATCTAATTTTTTTTAATTTTTAATCATGACTATTCCTGCAGGAGTGAGCTGGTATCACATTGTGGTTTTGATTTGCATTTCCCTGATCATTAGTGATGTTGAGAATGTTTTCATATGCTTGCTGGCATTTGTTTATCTTGTTTTGAGAACTGTCTATTCCTGTCCTTAGCCCACTTTTTTATGGGATTGTTTGTTTCTTCCTTGTTAATTTATTTGACTTCCTTGTAGATTCTGGATGTTAGTCCTTTGTCAGATGTATAGACTGTGAAGATTTTCTCTCACTTGGTGGGTTGTCTGTTTTCTCTGCTGATGATTGTTTTTTTTTTTTTTTTTT
>NW_016107318.1:9172717-9208170 GCF_001604975.1 Cebus imitator
TTTTGCCGTGCAGAAACTTTTTAGTTTGATTAAGTTCCATCTATTTATCTTTGTTTTTGTTGCATTTGCTTTTGGGTCCTTGGTCATGAAGTTTTTGCCTAAGCCAATGTCTGGAAGAGTTTTTCTGATGTTATCTTTTAGAATGTTTATAATTTCAGATCTTAAATTTAAGTTTTTGATCCATCTTGAGTAAGTTTTTGTATAAGGTGAGAGATGAGGATCCAGTTTTATTCTTCTCCATGTGGCCTGCCAGTTGTCCAGTTATCCCAGCACTGTCTGTTGAATAGGGTGTCATTTCCTCATTTTATGTTTTGGTTTGTTTTGCTGAAGATTAGTTGGCTGTAAGCATTTGGTTTTATTTCTTGTTCCTCTATTCTGTTCCATTGGTCTTTGTTCCTATTTTTATACCAGTACCCTGCTGCTTCAGTGAGTATAGCATTGTACTATAGTTTAAAGTCAGGTAATGTGAAGCCTTCAGATTTGTTATTTTTGTTTAGTCTTGCTTTGGTTATGTGGGCTCTTTTTTGGTTCTATATAAATTTTACAGTATTTTTTCTAGTCCTATGAAGAATGATAATGGTATTTTTATGGGAATTGCTTTGAATTTGCAGATTTCTTTTGGCAGTATGGTTATTTTCACAATATTGATTCTACCCATCCATGAGCATGGCCTGTGTTTTCATTTATTTATGTTGTCTATAATTTATTTTAGTAGTGTTTTGCAATTTTCCTTGTAAAAATCTTTCACCTCTTTGATTAGGTATACTCTTATTATACATATTTTTGCAGTTATTGTGGGAAAAAAAAGGTTGAAGTCTCGAAATTTTGATTTGAGTCTCAGCTTGGTCACTATTGGTGTATAACAGAGCTACTGATTTATGTACATTAATTTTGTATCCTGAAACATTACTGAGTTAGTTTATCAGTTCCAGGAGCTTTTTAGAGGAGTCTTTAGGGTTTTCTAGGTATGTGATTATATCATCAGCAAACAGTGACAATTTGGCTTCCTCCTTACTGATTTTTATGCCCTTTATTTCTTTCTCTTGCTTGATTGCTCTGGCTAGGACTTCCAGTACTATGTTGAATAGAAGTGGTGAGGTGGGCATCCTTGTCTTGTTCTAGTTCTCGGGGAGGATGCTTTCAACTTTTCCCTGTTCAGTATCAAGTTGGCTGTGGGTTTGTCAGAGATAGCTTTTATTACATTAAGTTATATTCCTTGTGTACTGATTTTGCTGAGGGTTTTAATCATAAAGGGATGCTGGTTTTTTCAAATGCTTTTTCTATGTCTATTGTGATAATCGCATCATTTTTGCAAAGTTCAGAGGCTTTATTATTTTTGTTGACTATACAGAATGATTATAGACTATACAGAATGATTACAAACCCAATGCTCTTTTTTGACAAGAATAGTTTGGAGGAAATTTTATTTTCTAAGAGTGATCCAAAAATATCACAGATCAAGTTTTAGTGACCAGTTTGAAGACAT
Organism: Cebus imitator; assembly: GCF_001604975.1. Taxonomy (NCBI): domain Eukaryota; kingdom Metazoa; phylum Chordata; class Mammalia; order Primates; family Cebidae; genus Cebus; species Cebus imitator. The sequence continues at coordinate 9,174,204 of NW_016107318.1, forward strand.
TTATGCCCTTACGTCCATGAAACATATGCACATTTGACATCAGTAGATTCTTGAAAGTAATGACACGTTGTGTATTGAAATAAATTTTCTAAATATATTCTATCTTTAAACAAGAAAAAGAAACTAGACTGAAATATTATGTTTCCTGACATTTAATTGTATCTCATGTAAAAATGAAATGAAAAACGTTTTAAAGTTTCTTTCTTTTAAAAAGTATTTCAAAAGTAAGATAACCTCATTGTTGTAGACAGCATGTATCCCCCCTCCCCAGTTTATATAGTAAAATCTTAATTCCCAAGATGATAGTACTAGTAGGTAGATCACTTGGGAAGTAATTTAGGTCATGAAGGTAGAAATCTCATGAATGGAATTTGTGTCCTTATAAATAGAGATGCCAAAGAGCTCTCTGGCCTTTTTTCCATTATGTGAGACTATAAAGGGAAATCTGTAGTTTAAATACTGGAAGAGGGTCCTGACCAGAATCCAACCATGTTGGCACCCTAATCTCTGACATCCAACTTCCAAAGCTATGAGAAATAAATTTTTGTTGTTTTTAAGCCATGTAGATGGTGGTATTTTGTTATAGTATCCCCAATTTACTAAGATACTCATTAAATTAAAGGAATTAATTTAAATCTATATACCAAATGATAGCATACTTCCATTAACATTTAAACTGCAGAGAAAAATAATATGACAATGTTTAAGATAAATTTGGTTTCCGAATGTTAAGGCAAACTCTCTCCTGATTTATATTTGACAAAATAATTTATAATATGTTCATACCACTAAATCAAAAATGTAATTATATGATGCCTGCAAACAAGGGCTGAAAACTTCTGACATTAAACACCAAACTTTAAGTGTCAAGACAAAAACCAACATGAGTGAATGAATAAATAAATGAATGAATGCAGGCCCTGGGCAAGTGTGGTGGACAGTGAGAGGGGAAACCCAGAGAATACATTTTCTGAAGGACTACAGTATAACTTCTCATTTACAGGTAGAGAAAGACTTTTCTAAATAAAACTGTATAAAGAAAGTTAAAACAAAGCCAAAATAAAGAAATAATATTAATTAATTAAAATTCCACATGAAGGAACTCAATAAAAAAATAACAAATACTGCTATGATGAATCATGGTTTAAATAGTCACTTAGAGTGAGGGTGCAGCATCTTATGCAATTCTAATTAATTTTCCCAAGCCAGAATTTTGTACATTATAGAAAAAATATCCAAATTCATTGCACCCTGCTACATAATTTAAGAAACTTTCTTATCACAAGCCAAACCATGGTAAAAATCACCATTCTCATTTTCCTGCCCTCAGAATCCTTTCTATAGATTACATTTTCCTGGATAGTTTTGCAATCAGTCTTAAATATGTTACTGTATTTGACTTTATCAATGTCTGCTAACTATTATGATTTTTGTTTCTTTGGATATGCAATCTTTAGATATTCCGTCCAAATATTCTTTTTAAATATCATCATGATAGAAGCAACAATACACAGGTGAACTGTATGAGAGCTCATTATGAAACAAACTGAGGAATATTCAAATACACAGAAAGAGCAGATGAGATATGAGAATTCATCTGATCATAACTTGTTTTTGTCACTAACAAGATATTTATCACATGACTGAACTAATTATTATGAATTTGAATAATAAAAGATATGCCATATGGTAAGAAGCAATTCTCCTTATGGTAAACTGTTCCCAACATCTTCTAATGACAAGGAGAATATCATGAAGGGTGAATTGCCTGGGTCACTTTCTAAAAGATTTCAATATCTAGTAGAGTGAGTTAAGAAAAATCAAGGTTCTTCTACCAACCTCTTGTTTAAATTAGTGTACTATCCTAAACTTAGTATATCCTAAAGTTCCTCCCACTCCTGTCTTGAAATTATTCTTCATATTGCAACCAGAGTGATTTTATAAAAGTACTGATTTTTAAAATTTAATTGATAAGTTATGTACACACACCCTCATATATATATATATATATATATATATGTGTATATATATATATATATATATATACATTTATGGTGTATAATTTGATGTTTTGATATGTAAGCAATGTGGAATAACAAAGTCAACTGTACTAGGCCATTCTGGCATTGCTATAAATACCTGAGACTGGTAATTTATAAAGAAAAGAGGTTTAATTGGCTTTTAGTTCTGCAGGCTGTACAGGAAACATGGTACAGCATCTGCTTGGCATCTGGGGAGATCTCAGGAAACTTACGATTATGGCAGAAGGCAAGGAAGAACACGTATATCACATGGGCACATGTGGAACAAGAGACAGAGTGGTGACATGACACATACTTTTAAATGACTAGATCTCAGGAGAACTCATTCACTATCACAAGAATAGCAGCAAGTAGATTGTTGTAAGCCATTCATGAGAAAGCTGCCCCAATGATTCCTTCACCTTCCACCAGGTGCCACCTCCAACACTGGGGATAATAATAGGAGACACAGATGGGGACACAGATCCAAGCAATGTCAGCAAACTATTTAACATATGCTTTATCTCATACATTTGCCATTTTCTGTTATGTGCGGAGAATACTTAAAATCTATTCTGTTAGCAATTTTCAGTTATGAAATTCATTGTTGTTATCTATAGTTACCATGATGCAGAAAGCACAGATTTTCATATGGCCTTCCTTTGCTAAAATACCTTCAGTGGTTCTCATTATTCCTAGAAAACAAAACTCTTACATTTAAAAAATGTAAAGGACACATTTCTTAATATGAACAGAAGACCTGCCCAACCTATTTCCTGTTCAAATCTTTAACCTCATGAAACACTGTGCCCTGGGGTTCACTCTGTGCCAGCCATAGCGTCAACTTTCAGGGCTTCCTACTGAGCTCAATTGCTCTTATGCCACAGAGCTTTGCAAATTGAATTTCCCCTCTTTTGAAAGCTTTTACCTTCTTGTATTATTTAGTTTATGCCTATTCCTTCTTATATTTATGTTTGTCTTTCCCAAAAGAATGTTATCTTGGATAAACTTCTCAGTTAAAATCTGCCTATCACACAATCCCTTAGCAATATTCGTGTCTTTTTCAGAGCCCTGTCATAGCTTCAGTTTTTAAAATATGGGTGTTTTTATTTAATGTTTATCTCATGACCTGTCCAAGAAGGTAAGTTTCCTGAAGACAGAGAGGGAAGAAACCTGTATTTGTTCCACATTGTATCACAACTACTCAATTGTCTAAAAATAAAAATTCAATGTAAAATATTAATTAAAAATTCAAAAGTGTGGACTATTTGGAGTAGGGACATATATCAGAATAATATGTGTTTTATGCATTTAGTTAACCTACTAAATTGTTTTGAATGCAAGACTTATGCACATGAAAGATTAACCTTTAATGAGTAAATAACACAATAATAACAGAGAGGTTATTTTTAAGTTAAAAGTGTTAATACGTATGTCCCCACTTTACAATAGTCAATAAGCAAACATATAAAGTTGGAGACATTTTTTTTCAAGATCATCTGTCATTATGAAAGTAATTTTTTAAGTGTAAGAATAGCAAAACAAAGTAGATATGCTCTATGATACCCAAACTAGATTTATAGATTTCCTGAAAATTAAAACTATTGGAAGCTTAAAACACAATGTATTAGTTTGTTTTTACACTGCTGTAAACATACTACCTGAAACTGGGTAATTTATAAACAAAAGAGGTTTAATTGACTCACAGTTCACCATGGCTAGGGAGGCCTCAAGCAACTTACAAACTTGGGTAAACTGGGAGCAAGATGTGTCTTAGATGATGGGAGAGGAGAGAAAGCAGAGGGGAAACTGCCACTTTTAAACTACCAGACTTGGTGAGAACTCCCTCACTATCATGACAGCAGCATGGGGGAAACCTCCCCATGATCCAATCACTTCCCACCAAGTCCCTTCCACAACACGTGGAAATTGCAATTCAAGATCAGATTTGGGTGAGATCACAGAGCCAAACCATATCCCATAGGTTGGCTTGTTTATCAAAGTATTCCCTTCATCTGGCACGTAGTCAACTTAATTTTTTTTAATTTAATTGTGTTTATTTTGAGGGTTATGAGGATTTTAAGTAGAGAGTTACAAAATTCACATCTTAAAATGCTCTAGAAAAAGTGTGGAAGGCAGTTTGAAAGAAGACAAGAGTTGAAAATTAGAAGGCTACATGACTTTTTAATAAATAACTTTAATTTTAGAGCAGTTTTATATTTATAGAAAATTGAACAGAAAGCACAAAGTTCCCAGAATTCCCTGTCTCCTTGCCCTCAGTTTCCTGTATTATTAACATCTTGCAATGGTGTGGTATGTTTGTTACAGCTGACTAACCAATGTTGACATATTATTAACCAAAGTTAGTTGTTTTTATTTTATTTTACTCTAAGTTCTGGGATACATGTGCAGAATATGCAGGTTTGTTACATTGATATACATTTATCATGATAGTTTCCTGAACTGATCAAACCTGACAACACCCGTCATTTAGGTTTTAAGATGACAATACCTGTCATCTAGGTAAGCCCCACATGCATTTGGTATTTGTTCTAATGCTCTCCCTCCCCTTGCCTCCACCTCCTGATAGGCCCAGGTGTGTGTTGTTTTGCTCCCTGTGTCCATCTGTTCTCATTGTTCAACTCCCACTTATGAGAGAGAATATGCAGTGTTTGATTTTCTGTTTCTGTGTAGTTTGCAGAGGATGTTGGCTTTCGGCTTCGTCCAAATCCCTGTGAAGAACATATCTCATTCTGTTTTATGGCTGCCGAGTATTCCATGGTGTATATGAACCACATTGTCTTTGTCCAGTCTATCATTGATGGGCATTTGGGTGAGTTCCATGTCTTTGCTATTGTAAGCAGTACTGCAATTAATATACATGTGCATGTGTCTTTATAGTAGAATGATTTATATTCCTTTAAGTATATATCCAGTAATAGGATTGCTGAATCAAATGGTATTTCTGGATCTAGATCCTTGAGGGATAGCCACAATGTCTTCCACAATGATTGGAGTAATGAACATTCCCACTGACAGTGTACAAGCATTCCTATTTCTCCACAGCTTCACCCACATCTGTTGCTTCTTGACTTTTTAATAATTACCATTCTGACTGGCGAGAGATGGTATCTCGTGGTTTTGATTTCCATTTCTGTAATGTTCAGTGATATTGAGCTTTCTTTCATGTGCTTGTCAGTTACACAAATGTCTTCTTTTGAGAATTGTCTGTTCATATCCTTTGCCCACTTTTTTGATGTTTTTTTTTTCTTGTAAATTTGTTTAAGTTCCTTGTAGATTCTTGATATTAGACCATTGTCAGAAGGGTAGATTGCTAAATTTTTCTCCCATTCTGTAGCTTGCTTGTTCACTCTGATGCTAGTTTCTTTTGCTGTGCAGAAGCTCTTTAGTTAGAGCCCATTTGTCAATTTTGGCTTTTGTTGCAATTGCTTTTGGTGTTTTCATCATGAAGACTTTGCCCATGTCTATGTGCTGAATGGTATTGCCTAGGTTTTCCTCTAGGGTTTTTATGGTTCTGGGTTTTATTTTTAAGTCTTTAATGCATACTGAGTTAATTTTTGTATAAGGTGTAAGGAAGGAGTTGAATTTCAGGTTTTTTTTGCATATGGCTAGCCAGTATTCCCAGAACCATGTATTACATAGGGAATTCTTTTCTCATTACTTGTTTTTGTCAGGTTTATTTAAATTCATATGGTTGTAGATGTGTGGTGTTATATCCAAGATTTCTATTTTGTTTTATTAGTCTATATGTCAGTTTTGGTACCAGTTACATGTTTTGTGGTTACTGTAGCCATGTAATACAGTTTGGAGTCAGGTAGCATGATGCCTCCAGCTTTGTTCTTTTTGCTTAGGATCGTCTTCGCTGTATGGGCTCATTTTTGGTTCCATATGAAACTTAAAGTAGATGTTTCTAATTCTGTGAAGAATGTCAATGGTAGTTTGATGTGAATAGCATTGAATCTATAAATTACTTTGGGCAATAGGGCCATTTTCATAATATAGATTTTTTCTAACCATGAGCATGGAATGTTTTTTCCATTTGCATGTGTCTTCTCTTATTTTCTTGAGCAACGGTTTGTAGTTCTCATTGAAGCGGTCCTTCATATCCTTTGTAAGTGGTATTCCTAGATAGTTTATTCTCTTTGTAGCAATTGTAAATGACTATTCATTCATGATTTGACTCTCTGTTTGTCTATTGTTGGTGTATAGGAATGCTTGTGACTTTTACACACTATATTTGCATCCTGAGACTTTGCTGAGGTTTCTTAGCTGCTTACGGGGTTTTTAAGCTCGGATTATAGGGTGTTTTAAATATGCAATCATGTAACCTGAAAAAAGCAACAATTTGCCTTCCTCTCTTCCTATTTGAGTATGTTCCACATATGTTCCAGATATGTTCCATAAGATCTAGTTTATTGAGAGTTTTTAACATGAATGAATGTTGAATTATATCGATGATCTTTTCTGCATCTATTAAGATAATTGTGTGGTTTTTGTCATTGGTTCTGTTTATGTGATGGTTACATTTATTGATTCACATATGTTGAATGAGCCTGGCATCCAAGGGATGAAGCCTACTGGATTATGGTGGATAAGCTTTTTGATGTGCTGCTGAATTTAGTTTGCCAGTATTTCATTGGAGATTTTTGCATAGATGTTCATAGGGGATATTAGCCCAAGATTTTCTTTTTTTGTTTTATCTATGCCAAGTTTTGGTATAGGGATGATGCTCGTCTTATAAAATGAGTTAGGGAAGAGTCCCTCCTTTTCAATTGTTTGGAATAGTTTCAGGAGAATTGCCACCAGCTCCTCTTTGTACTTCTGGTAGAATTAGGCTGTGAATCCATCTGTTCCTGGGCTTTTTTTATTTTAGCTGGTAGGTTATTAATTATGGCTGCAATTTTAGAACTTGTTGTTGGTCTATTTAGGGGTTCACCATCTTCTTTGTTTAGTCTTAGAAGGGCGTTATGTGTCTGGAAATTTATCATTTTCTTCTAGATTTTCAAGTTAATTTGCAAAGAGGTGTTTATAGTATTCTTTGATGGTAGTTTGTATTTCTGTGGGGTCAGTGGTGCTATCCCCTTTATCATTATTTATTGCACTTCTTTGATTCTTCTCTCTCCTTCTTTATTAGTCTAGCTAGCAGTCTATCTAGTTTTTTGTTTTTTTCAAAAAACAGCTCCTGGATTTATTGATTTTTTGAAGGTTATTTGGTGTCACTGTCTTCTTCAGTTCTGCTCTGATCTTGTTTCCTTCTTGTCTTCTGCTAGATTTTGGATATGTTTACTCTTGCTTCTTTAGTTATTTTAATTGTGATGTTAGTGTGTAGATTTGAGGTCTTTCCAGCTTTCTGATGTGGGCATTTATTGCTATAAATTTTCCTCTTAACACTGCTCTAGCTGTGTCCCAGAGATTCTGGTATATTGTCTCTTTGTTTGCATTTGTTTCAAAGAGCCCCTTGATTTGTGCCTTAATTTCAGTATTCACCCAGCAGTCATTAGGAGCAGGTTGTTCAATTTCCATGTAATTGTGTGGTTTTGAGTGAGCTTCTTAATCCTGAGTTCTAATTTGATTGCACTGTGGTCTGAGAGATGGTTTGTTATGATTTCAGTTCTTTTGCATTTGCTGAGGGGTGTTTTATTTCCAATTATGTGGTCAATTTTAGAATAAGTTTCATGTGGCACTGAAAAGAATATATATTCTGTTGATTTGTGGTGAAGAGTGCTGTAGATGTCTATTAGGTCAGCTTGATCCAGAGCTGAGTTTAAGTGTTGAATATCCTTGTTAATTTTCTGTCTCATTGATCTGTCTAACATTGAGAGTGGGGTGTTAAAGTCTCCCACTATTACTGTGTGGGGGTCTGAGTATCTTTTTAGGTCTCTAAGAACTTGTTTTACGAATGCCAGTGCTCCTGTATTGGTGCATATGTATTTAGGATAGTTAGATCTTCTTGTTGCATTGATTCCTCTACCATTATGTAATGTCCTTCTTTGTCTTTCTTGGTTTTTATTGGTTTAAATTCTGTTTTATTAGATACTAGGATTGAAACTCCTGTGTTTTTTTGCTTTTCATTTGCTTGGTAAATTTTCCTCTATCCCTTTATGTTGAGCTTATGTGTGTCTTTGCATATGAGATAGGTCTCCTGAATACAGCACAGCAATGAGTCTTGAGTCTTTATCCAATTTTGCCGTCTGTGTCTTTTAATTGGAACATCTAGCCCATTTACATTTAAAGTTAATATTGTTGTATGTGAATTTTATCCTGTCATCATGATGCTAGCTGGTTATTTTGCACACTAGTTGATGCAGTTTCTTCATAATTTCATTGCTCTTTATATTTTGGTGTGGGTGGTACCAGATTTCCCTTTCCATATTTAGTGCTTCCTCCAGGAGCTCTTGCACAGCAGGCCTAGTGGTGATGAAGACTTTTAGCATTTGCTTGCTTGTAAAGGATTTTATTCTCTTTCTCATGTAGCTTAGTTTGACTGGATATGAAATTCTGGGCTGAAAAATCTTTCCTTTAAGAATGTTGAACATTGGCCTCCACTGTTTTCTGGCTTCTCGAGTTTCTGCTGGGTGATCTGCTATTAGTTTGATTGGCTTCCCTTTGTAGGTGACCTTACATTTCTCTCTGGCTGCCCTTAACGTTTTTTCCTTCATTTCATCCTTGGAGAATCTGATGGTTGTGTCTTGGGTTGCTGTTCTCGTGGAGTATCCTAGTGGTGTTCTCTGCATTTCCTGAATTTGAATGTTGGCCTGTATTGCAAGATTGGGGAAATTCTCCTGCATAGTACCCTTAACTGTGTTTTCCAACTTGGTTTCATTCTCCCCATCTCTTTCAGATACTCCAATCAATTTTAGGTTTGGTCTTTTTACATATTTCCATATTTTTTGAAGGTTTTGTTCATTGCTTTTCATTTTTTTCCTCTAATCTTGTCTACATGCCTTATTTCAGCAAGATGGTCTTCAAACTCATACCTTTCTTCCACTTGATTGATTCAGCTATTGATACTTGTGTATGCTTCACAAAGTTCTCATGCTGTGTTTTTCAGCTCCATCAGGTCATTTACATTTCCCTCTAAATTGGTTATTCTAGTTAGCAGCTCCTGTAACCTTCCATCAAGGTTCTTAGCTTGTTTGCACTAGGTTAGAACATGCTCCTTTAGCTCAGCCTACTTTGTTGTTACCCACCTTCTTAAGCCGACTTCTGTCAATCCATTCATCTCATTCTCTGTCCAGTTTTGCACCCTTGCTGGAGAGGTGTTGCAGTCATTTGGGGGAGAAGACGCATTCTGGCTTTTGGTATTTTCAGCATTTTTGCACTGGTTTTTCCTTATCTTCATGGTTTTATCTACCTTTGATCTTTGAGGCTGATGATCTTTGGATGGGGTTTTTGTGGTGGAGTCTTTTTCCTTGATGTTGTTGTTGTTGCTTTCTGTTGTTAGTTTTTCTTCTAACAGTCAGGCTCCTCTTCTGCATATCTGCTGCAGTTTGCCAAAGGTCCACTCCAGACACTGCTTGCCTGGGGATCACCAGTGGTGGCTGCAAAGCAGCAAAAATTGCTGCCTGCTTCTTTCTCTGAAAGTTTCTTTCCTGGGGCACTGACCTGATGCCAGCCAGAGCTTTTCTTTATGGGGTGTCTGTTGATCCCTGTTGGGAGGGCTCTCCATCAGAATGCCTGGGGTTCAGGGACCTGCTTGAGGAGGCAGTCTGTCCCTTAGCAGAGCTGGTGCACTGTGCTGGAAGAATCCCCCTTATCTGGATCAGCTGCTCTCTTTGGAGCCAGCAGGCAGAAAAGATTAAGTCTGCTTAACCTAAGACCACAGTCACCCCGACCCCCAGGTGTTCTGTCCCAGGGAGATGAGAGTTTTGTCTGTAAGCCCCTGCCTGGAGCTGCTGGATTTCCTGCAGAGATGCCCTACCCGGTGAGAAAGAATCTAGAGAAGCAATCTGGTCACAACCACTTTGCTGCACTATGTTGAATTTCACCCAGACCAAACCTTCCATTCTCCTTAGCACTGTCAGGGGAAAACCACCTTCTAAACCACAGTAATGGCAATCGCCTCTACCTCACCAAACTCTTTTGTCCCAGGCTGACTCCAGATTGCTGTGCTGCAAGTGAGAATTTCAAGCCAGTGGTTCTTAGCTTGCTGGGCTCCATGGGAGTGGGACCCACTGAGCAAGACCACTAGACTCCCTGGCTTCAGCCTCCTTTCTCCTGTCTCACTGGAATTCCAGGCACCACTGAGTATGAAAAAACTCCTGCAGCTCAGGGTCTGCCCAAACAGTCACCCAGTTTTGTTCTTGGAACCCATTGTTCTGGTAGCGTAGGCTCAGGAGGGAATCTCCTGATCCATGGATTTTCATTATGATCACTCTTTGTATTGTACATTATGTGGTTTTTTTTATAGAAGTATAATGTTATGTATCCTTTTTTATGGTATCATACAGAATAGTTTTACAGCCTTAAAAGTACCCTGCGCTTCAGCTATTTATGCTTCTTCTTCTTCCCATTCTCAAATCCATTGCAACTGCTAGTGTTCTTCTTATCCAATTTATCCCCTTAATAAAATTTATAGAAAATCATTGTGTTCTGGTAATATTATAAGTGATGGGGATGCAACACTGAACTAGGTAGGAGCAAAATAGGAGGGAAAAAATAAGCAGTAAAGACACTATTTCACAGATTTTTAAAAATAAAATTGGGAAATGGGATAAAAAAATAAACAAGAGAGGGTGTACTTTAGATTGGGTAATTAGGAGAGCCTCTCTGAGGATGTGTGATTTTTGAGATAAGTCTGAGTGATAACAAGGGGCTTCTTTTGCAAAGTACTTAGCAAAGTGCATTGCAGACAAAGAAAACACAAATACAACCACTCCTCTGTAGAAATGTTTGGTTTGTTTGAGTGTCAGAAAGATGCTTTCATGAAAAGGCAAAGAAATATTTATTACCACAGTAGCAATAAGCACTCTTAGCACACAAATGTAGTTTCTGCCATTTTTTTCTGCTAAGGAAGAAACATACCTCTCTAAATAAATGTATATACCCCTGGCTGGCGCTGTACACACCTGAACATCTTGTCACATCAGAAGAAAAGAAGCTATCAAAAATTACCATGAATGCATCAAAAGGACTCAGAAATGTGGAGAGGCACACACTACCTAAAGAAGAGGCAATGTGAATATCAACAAAATAATTATCTGGTGAGTAGAAAATATGCAAAATTTTCAAATGCAGGAGTCAAATGATACTGGAAGAAACTGACACTTTTGGAAGATTCTAGGAGATCAATTTATTGTTTTGAAAATTAATTAATCAAATAAAAGAAGTGAGCATTAAAAATAAAAGCAACTAGAGTGTAGTAATCTTGGACAGACTGGAAGAAATAGCTCAGAAGGTGGGTGGGAGCCAGATCATATAAACTCTGATAAGGCATATAAAAAGTTTGTATTTTATCCTAATTGCAGTGGAAAGCCACTGAGTGCTGTGGGCTGGTTAATTACATGAGTAAAAGCCAAAAAAAGAAAACAGTAGCAATAAGTATTATTAATGATTAAAAGGAGAAACTCTGAAGGAAAATGAGACTTCATTTTCTGAAGGGGGAGCTGGGTGATTATATTTTGCAAAGAAAAGAAAGAGTGTGAATGTCTGTTATTGGAAAAGTAAATATGATGAGAAAAATGTAGCATGATGTTGTCCATTATTGCATGCTGATTTATGACTTTGTGTTATACATTTTAAGTGACACAAGTCAAGATTATTGTATTATTCATTCAGCATCTCAGATACAGGTGCAGACTAAAATAATGCTTAGAATTAATTTAGACTCGATGCTTCCAGGTGAATATGACAAGGAGAAGGGAGCTGGGAAGTTAAGAGATTTGCAAGTGAGTGATTATGGAGCTGAATTATTAATTCTAAATAGGTAAGGCAGAGGAGAAGACATGAGTGAAAATCATAAATGGACTGTAAGTCTTGAAAAAACTATTGGAGTGAGACTATTTGACTAAATAAATGAGTGAGAATAAAATAATGTGGTGATTAAAAAATTATAATGCCAAAAATGTAGATTTAACAGATATACCATTTTTATGATAAAAAGGAGGAAGTGAGCATGGGAGTGCTTGCTGGAGTGGAATACAGAAAACGTCTTGATGTTAAGTATTTCAAGAATCTAAGGGGTCAGGGAAGGTATGATTCATATGCTATGTCAGCATAGATATTAAAATAGCCAAGGATGATAATAGTAAATAGTAGTTGAGGCAGAACAGTTGGATTTATCATGGCTGATTTTGGCCAGATTGGTGTAGAAGCAAGGAGAATAATGTTCTAGGTAGGAATAAAGTTCTAGGTGAGTTGATTGGAGGTGGGTTTCTTGGAAAACAGAAAGCTTATTATCAGGAAACATGAGATTAAACCACTAATGTCATTCAGTCTAGAGTATTTCACATACAGAGCAAGAGCATGGGAAGAACTGTTGACTAAGACTGCAGATGATAATCATTATTTCTAGTAAGTGTCAAGGATATATAATGTATTCACAGCTCTATGCCAAGGACATTTACACATTTGGCCAAATACTCTTCTGCACTTTCCAGTCAGACGTGACTATTGAACAAAGATGACTAATAAAGAAAAATATAGTAATTACATAAAACTGTTCATTTTCATGTATTTAGGGTAATTTAGTCTTGCCAGTTTCTTAAATTTTGAGACAGTTTACTATATGCTTGAGATTTATTGAGAATGGTGGACATCAGCCACAGAACTGGATGGACTTTTAACATAAATTAATTGATTTTGGAATGTTAAATAAGTCTTGTATCTCTGGCATAAATTCCACTGGATCTTGACATATTATTGATAAATTAGTAAATTCAATTTGATACCACCTATGTTTATAAAAGATATTGGTCTGGGGTTTTCTTGCAGTGGTTATCTGCTTTTGTAATCATGGTAATATGGACTTCATGGAATATATTAAAGGTGTTTCTTCCTCTTTTAGTTTCTGGAAGGGATTGAATAGAATTGGTATTATTTATTTTATACATTTTTGGTAGAAATCGGCAGTGAAAATATCTGAATCTAGAGTTTCTTGTGAGTAGTTTTTTAACTATAAATTCAAATTATCTTGAAAAGATTGAGCTACTAAGTTGATATATTTCTTCTTGAATAATTTTGTTAGTTTGTATTATTCAAAGAATTAATCCATTTCATGTAAGTTGTCAAAATAAAGTTGTTTGTAACATTCCCTTTTACTCTATTTAATATTTGTGGTATTTGTTTAATGATACTACTCTTCTTTCTGAATATTGAGAATTGGTGTCATTTCTTTCTTTCTAAAAATTTATCAATTTTATTGTGCTTCTCAAAGAACTAACTCTTAATTTTATTATTTTTTCTCATTTTCCTTTATGTTTACTACTTCTCAGATACTTGTTTTGATAATTTTATTTACTCTTACTGCTTATTTTGGGTTTCATCACTCTCACTGTCTTAGTTTCTTAGGATGAAATGTAAGGTCACTGACTTAAATCTCTTTCTAACATTGATATTTAGTGCTAATTCTACCCTCCATGTACTGCACTACCTGCTGCTCACAAATTCTTTTATGTTAATTTTTTGTTGTCATTTAATTACAAATACTTCCTAACATCTTTTTTGAGTTTTTCTTTGACCCGTGTGTTATAGAAGTATGTCTGGTTTTCAAGTATTAGGGACATTTGAAAAATCATCCTTTTTTATTTTTAATTTAAATTCATCATGGATTTAAATCAATTTTGTATCACTGTAATCTTTTTTATTGATATTTTTTGACCCAGAATATGGTCTATTTCTTGCTACAGCTAGATAAGTTCTCTGCTTTTAATAACACATTATTATATTTGGCAACCCCAGATTAGCCAGTATAATCTCTCCATCTCAAGGTCATTAACTTAATCACATCTACAAAGTCATTTTACCATGTCAGGTTATGAACACATTGTGGAGTGGGCCATTATTTTGCCTACAACACACTAGGCATATGTACTGCTCTGAAATAGAATCTTCTTAATATTAGTATAGACATTCCAGCTTTCTTTTGGTTTCTATAAACATGTTTCTTTTTCATTCATTTACTTTCAATTTATTTTTGTATTTATATTTAAACTTTGGTTTCCCTTTTAATTAAAGTGTTTAGAACATTTACATTTAATGTTATTATTTCTATGTGGTAGTGTTTAAATCTATCTGGCTCTTTGTTTTATATTTGTACCTTCTGTTCTCCTTTTCTTCTTTTCTGCTTTCCTTTGAATTGAATTGTGTTTAAGCTTAATTCATTCAACTTTTTGCTTATTTGTTAAAACTCATTTTGTTATTTAAGTGGTTGTTTCATGCTTTATAATATACATCTTTATCACCATCTGCCTTCAAGTGCTATTATACAACTTTGCATAATGTAGAATACATAACAATTGTTTACTTATTTTTGTTTTCTTCCAGTTTTTATAAGATATCACTTATACTTCTACATATTTTAAACCCCCCTCTGTATCATCATTATCTTTTTAAACTATCAGTGTTTTGTAGAAAATGTTATGTAATAGGAAAAAATCCTAGTATAGTTACTGTTACAATTGCCATTTTGGTTGTTCTTCATTCCTTTGTGTAGCTTCACATTTTCATTTGGTGTCATTTTCCTTCCACTTGAATGATTTCCTTTAGCATTTCGTGTCTTGCATGTCTGTCTGTTAGTGATGAATTACCTTTCAAAGTTTTTACTTTACCTTTAATTTTCCAAGATATTGTCCTCAGCTTAAAAATCTAGGTTGTTGATTTTTATTTTTCAATGTATTAAAGTTTGCTTGTTTCCAGAAAAAAAAAAAAAAAAAAAAGGTGCTGGCAATCTAACTGACCTTTTCCCTCTGTTCATAATGTGTCTCTTGTCTCTGGATGTTTTTAAGAGTTTTTCTGTATTCATCATTTTGAGTAATTTAATTGTAATATGCCTTGGTGTAGTTTGTTTCTTTTGTGTGTATGTGTGCTTGGAATTTATTGTATGTATAGTTTTCCAATTTGGAAAAATGGCCTTTACTATTTAAATTTTTTATTGTTCTTTTCTCCTGTATTTACTTTTACATTATTTCTATTGCTATGTCTTTAACTGTTCTTTTTTCTGTAATGTCTTATGTGCCATTAATTCCATCCAGCATATTTTTGATCTCAAGACATGTCAGTTTTCATTCCTGGAGCTGCAATTTGTATCTTTTTTATATAGTCCCTTTCTCTACTTAATGTTTCACTATATGTAATTGAATTACACCAACTGTTTTAACAACTTTATTTTCTAATTCTGACATCCACTTCAGGTCTATGTCAGTTTCAGATGTCAATTTTTCATCTTATTCTATATCGTGCTTTTTTGCATACTTAGCAATTTTGATTGGATACTAGATATTGAGAATTTTTCCTTTTACTGTGCTGGATTTTTTTGATATTTCTATAATTATTCTAATGCTTTATTCTGTGATTTATTTACTTAGAAATCATTTAATCTTTTCAAATGTTGCTTTTAAGCTTTGTTAGGCGGAGCAGCACAGTGTTAAGTCTGGGTTTCAGGCTGTTTTGTGTAGCTATTAACAGAATGCTACATACTACGTAATTTGGATCATTTCAAAAGAAAAGAAATTTATGTCAGTTCTGGAGACTGGGAAGTCCAAGATCCATGGGCTCACACCTGGTAAAGAACTTCATGCTGTGTGAGTAATGCTCCATGATAAAGCAATTAATCCAAAGGCAGAAACTTTGTGACTTAGCTCTTAAAGGTGTCATTTCTCACACAGTTGCATTAGCGATTAGTTCCTGACACGTTAACTTTAGGGGACACATTCAAACCATAGCACTGAAGAATTATTCTCAACTACTGAGGAAAGACTCTTCTGAATTATCTACCCAATACTCTGTGAATTACAAAGTTGTTCAGTCTGGCTGGTGGGTACACCCACTATTCTGAGTCCCACGTGAACATTCAGTGCTGTTCTCCCTAATCCTTTGAGTGACACTTTCTCTGATTAGTTTCATGTATATGGTGATTAGTACCCTGTTGAATGCATAAGCAGGAGCCTCTGCAGATCTCCAGGGTACTTGATCTGTACATGTTCTTCTCTCTTACACTCTGTCTTATAAACTCTAGCCACCTTGGTGTCTTCAGACTGTCAGCAATCTCTTATCAACTATGGGAGTCATCTGGGTTCTGCCTGGGTTTCTTATCCCTGTCTTCTGTCCTTAAAACTCTCTTAACTGAGAAAATGTAGGGCTAACTTCTACTTTTTTCCATCTCTCAGGGACTACAATAATATATTGTCTAATATCCAATGTCTTAAAAATACTATTGCAAATTATAGTATGTATTACATTATTTGATATAAGAAATTGGAGCTCCCAAAGTGTAAATCCTGTCTGAATTACTTTATCTTGCCCAGAAATAGAAGTCTCATTAACTTGCTTTTGCTTTCCATGAATATTTTCCAGTGGAGTTCCTTTAAATTTCTCCTCACATTTGGGAAATTTGTAGTGAAATTTGAAAATAAGGAAGAAGAGTTCTGATTACAGTTTTTGAAAAATATAGTAAGAAATCAAGTAAGAAAATTATAAAAGAAGTCCTTGCCTATGCCTATGTCCTGAATGTAATTGCCTAGGTTTTATTCTAGGGTTTTTATGGTGTTAGGTCTTGTTTTCAAATCTTTTATCCATCTGGAGTTAATTTTTGTATAAGGTATAAGGAAGGGGTTCAGTTTCAGCTTTCTGCACATGGCTAGCCAGTTTTCTCAACACCATGTATTAAACAGGGAATCCTTTCCCGAGTGCTTGTTTTTATCTGGTTTGTCAAAGTTCAGATGGTTTTAGATGTGTGGCGTTACTTTTGAGGCCTCTGTTTTGTACCATTGGTCTATATCTCTGTTTTGGTACCAGTACCATGCTGTTTTGATTACTGAAGCCTTGTAGTATAGTTTGAAGTCAGGTAGCATGATGCCTCCAGCTTTATTCTTTTGGCTAAGGACTTCATGACTAAAACACCAAAAGCAATGGCAACAAAAGCCAAAATTGACAAATGGAATCTAATTAAATGTAGGAGCTTCTGCACAGCAAAAGAAACAATCATTAGAGTGAACTGGCAACCAACAGAACGGGAAAAAATTTTTGCAATCCACCCATCTGACAAAGGGCTAATATCCAGAATCTACAAAGAACTAAAACAAATATATGAGAAAGAAAGAACCCCATCAAAAAGTGGGCGAAAGATATGAACAGACACACTTCAAAAGAAGACATTTATGCAGCCAACAAACATATGAAAAAATGGTCATCATCACTGGTCATTAGAGAAATGCAAGTCAAAGCCACATTGAGATACCATCTCACACCAGTTAGAATAGCAATCATTAAAAAATCTGGAGACAACCAGATGCGGGAGAGGATGTAGAGACATAGGAACACTTTTACACTGTTGATAGGAGTATAAATTAGTTCAGCCACTGTGGAAGACAGTGTGGTGATTCCTCAAGCATCTAGAAATTGAAATTCAATTTGACCCAGCAATCCCATTACTGGGTATATACCCAAAGGATTATAAATCTTTCTATTATAAAGGCACATGCACACCTATGTTCACTGAGGCACATGCACACCTATGTTCATTGCTGTTTACAATAGCAAAGATGTGGAACCAACCCAAATGCCCATCAAAGATAGACTAGATAAAGAAAATGTGGCACATATACACCATGGAATACTAGGCAGCTATAAAGAAGAATGAATTCATATCCTTTGCAGGGACATGGATGAATCTTGAAATCATCATTATCAGCAAACTGACACAAGAATAGAAAAGAAATATCATATATTCTCACTCATAAGTGGGTGTTGAACATTAGAACACATGGACACAGGGAGGGAAACATCACACACTGGGGTCTGTTTAGTGGTAGGGGTTAGGGGAGGGATAGCAGGAGGTGGGGAGATTAGGGAGGGATAACATTAGAAGAAATACCTAATGCTATTGTAGGTGACGGGGGTTGGATGCAGCAAACCATCATGGCATGTGTATACCTATGTAGCAATCATGCACAACCTGCACATGTGTCCCAGAACTTAAAAGAAAAAAAAGAAAAAAATTATAAAAGATACATTATTAATTAAAATGGCTAAATAAAGAGAATGATGTTCGTCTAAAGCATACTTAAATAGGGACAGTTTTTCTGAGGGAACCTCTCATCCTTCAGGGTTGGTGGGTTGATATAGTACACCATATTGCATATTGTTACCGAAAATCATTTTCTTTTCTTTTCTTAAATACTCCTTGCACCTTTGAAGTTTTTATCAAATAGTTACTTATTTCTTTGCGATTATCTGTGAAACTCAGTGCTCTTCCCTCACTGGAAACTCAAGCACCTTTCCACCTTGTTTCATGTCATCATGCTATAAACATCTACCTGGACAAGTCATGTGACAGTGCATCCTAGTAATTCCCAGACTCCTCTGTCTTCCATAGCCTTCCTGCTAGCTCTGGATCTTGGTGGCACTCTTCATCTTATCAATGTCAGAGTTGGCAATGGTTCCAAAATCATAAGCATCCCAATTCTAATTTCAAGTTCTGGTCCAAATATTGTTGTTTTTTTGCTTTTTCATTTTCCACCTATTTTCAATTTTCTCTTTTTTTCTGTTAATATACCACAATTTATTATAATAATCAATCCCTTACAATTCCTAATTTCTGCTGCCTGTAGAAATTTTACTCCTATAGAGAATAATTGGAATATATCATTCTAGATGAACTCATTTGGTTTTCTACACCTGCCTTTATGAAGCTGAACATGAATGTAGAAAATCATATGCAAGAAAATAGAGGTTAATGTAAATTTATAATTACACACTCAAAGACAGTGTATTACCCAGCAATCCTTAACATTGCTTTAGTAATTATTTTCTTGAATATTCAATATTTCAGTCTATTTTAAACAATTTCATTCCCCAAATCATCTACAGTTCTTCTTTAGCCTCCCTACTTTCCACACTCTTTAATACTATTTATAGAAGTATTATAAGCAAATGTCTATTTATTTTTACCATGACAGTGTTGTTTACATACTCTTTCTTCAAAGTTTCACACCCCTTTAAGCACTTCAGACATACTTCAGCCTGACTTGCACCCTCTACTTCATTAAAATTATCTTTCAAGATGACACATCAGTTCTCTTTTTAATTCAGACTTTTATAATTCCCTGTTTCTCTCAACACCTCAAGGAGAGTAAACTCCAGCAGCAACTCTCCCCTTATGTTGCTCTCATACACTCCCGAATTTTTACTTCCACCTCTCTAGCTTGTCTTTCTGAGACACTCTTCTTTTTTCCTGTTCTTTCTTGTATGTTATACACAAAATGTTGAATTTTCATATAGCTTTTCTTGTTATATCTACCATCTTTACAAAATAATCTTCAAGCACACAGTTTAAATGTCATATTTTTATTTAAAAAATTTTTTAAATTAGGTTTGCAGGTACATGTGGTAGTTTGTTATGTAGATAATCACATTTCACAGGTATTTGTTGAACATATTATTACACTATCCCTGTATTAAAACTAGTACTCAAAGTTATATTTTCTATTCCTCTCCCTCCCCTTACCCTCCAGCCTCAAGTAGACCCCAGTGTCTGTTTCCTTCTTTGAGTTCATACGTTCTTGTCATTTAGCTCCCACTTATAAGTGAAAACATACAATATTTGATTTTCTGTTTCTGTGTTAGTTTGCCCAGGATGATAGCCTCCAGCTCCATCCATGTTCCCACAAAAGACATGATCTCATTCTTTCTTATGGCTGCATAATATTCCATTCTGTATATGTACCACATTTTCTTTATTCAGTCTGTCATTGATGGGCATTTAGGTTGATGCCATGTCTTTGCTATTGTGAACAGTGCAGCAATGAACATTTGTACGCATCTGTCTTTATTGTAGAATGTTTTATAGTCCTCTGGATCTATATCCAGTAATGCGATTGCTGGATCAAATTGTAGTTCTGCTTTTAGCTCTTTGAGGAATCACCATACTTCTTTTCAGAATGGTTGAAATAATTTACACTACCACCAATGTGTATAAGAGTTCACTTTTCTCTGCAATCTTACCAGCATCTGTTATTTTTTACGTTTTGATAATAGTCATTCTGACTATTGTGAGTTTGTATCTCATTGTGCTTTTGATTAGTATTTCTCTAATGATCAGTGATATAGAGATTTTTTTCATATGCTTGTTGGCTACTTGTATGCCTTCTATTGAGAAGTGTCTGTTCATATCCTTTGCCCACTTTTTAATGGGGTTGTTTGTTTTTCATGTAAATTTGCTTAAGTTCCTTACATGATGTTGAATATTACACCTTTGTCAAATGTGTAGTTTGCAAAAATTTTCTCCCGTTCTGTAGGTTGTCTGTTTACTCTCTTCATAGTTTCTTCAGCTGTGCAGAAGCTCTTAAGTTTACTTAGATACTACTTGTCAATTTTTGCTTTTGTAGTGATTGTTGTTGGTGTTTTTGTCATGAAATATTTGCTTGTTCCTATTTCCAGGATTATATACTAGGTTGTCTTCCAAGGTTTTAATGATTTGGGGTTTTACATTTAAGTCTTTAATCCATCTTGAGCTGATTTCTGTATATGATGTAAGAAAAGGGGTACAGCTTCAGTCTTCTGCATATGGCTACCCAGCACCATTTATTGAATAGGGAGTCTTTTCCTCTTTGCTTGTTTTTGTCAGCTTCATGAGGCATCACATGGTTGTATGTGTGTGGCCCTATTTCTGTGCTCTCTATTCTGCCTTATTGGTGTATGTGCCTATTTTTGTACAAGTACCTGCTGTTATGTCACCGAAGCCTTCTAGTATAGTATGAAGTTGAGTAACATGAATATTCTTGGACTACTCATAAACTGCCCTTATCCCAATAAACACAGTAATTTAAATAATTTATAGAAATCTAGTAATTTATGATTCTCTAATTCTCATTCTCTCACATAACGCTATAGCCAACCCATTTGTAAATTTTATATATTCTACATTAAAACCTGCCTCTAATCACATTGTTTTACAGTGAGGTGATATTGCATTATAATTAAGAGCATGAGCTGTGAAATCAAGCTTCCTGAATGCCTGTTCTAACCTATCACTAGGTGTGTGATCTTTTTGCAAGTGAAAACTTTTCTAAGCTATATGTCTTTATCATATGAGTTATAATAACTCACATGTAAATTGTCTAACATGATGTCTGACATATCATAAGTTCTCAGTGAAGGCTGACTACTATAATTGCTGTTATTGTTTTTGTCATTATTGTTATTATATTTTGTGTTCAATAATACAACCCTATTTAATGTTTTTGCTTCATTCTCTATTGTACACTTTACTGGGTTTTAGTCTATTTTTGCCCCTTTCCTAACCATTATCTAGCCAGTCAATGGAATGATCTTTTAAGATGTAAATTGGAATCACATTAATCTACTAATTGAAAATTCCCAATGATATCATTTTGCACTTAGATTGGATTAGAAAAAAAAAATACTTATCATGTTCTATAATGCCAAATATAATCTGTCCCTTCTCATTCAAAATGCTTGCTACTCTTCATGAGTCCTCATACTCTCAAAACTGAAAAGGTTTTCTTCTAAATCATTTCAAGCTCTTTTTCTTACCACCTTGCTCCTTCTACCCCATGCCATTTCCCCTTCTGAATATGAATACCATCTTCTGTTTTTGTTTGTTTTCTTTCAAACTTCAGGTAACAGCTTAAATGACACTTCAACAGAGATCTCTTTCCTGACCAAACTGCAAAATCTCTTCCATTAGTCACTCTTGTTAAAGCAAACTAAACATGGCCTAAGAAGGATACTGTACTTCTAGATTTGAGTCCTTGTGGATGAACTGTAACCTAGCTTAATTGTCAGACAAACTTGAAAACCAAACAATAGTATGCAACTGTAACAGTGGCTGAGTGTAGGCCAATCCAAGTGGCCTTAATTCAACCACTTATAGATTGCTGAATGTTCAAACTGCATTCAAATAAGGTCAATGCCAAGCAGTAACCAATCTCCCTGTTTCTATACCTCACTTCTGATTCCTGTATATCACTTTATCTTTTTGTCTACAAATGTGTTCTGACCACAAGGTACCCATAGAGTCTCTGGGAATTGTCTGTGATTCTAAAGTCTGCCTGATTCACAAATCGTTACTTGCTCAACTAAACTCTTTTAAATTTAATTCAGCTAATGCTTTTATTTTATCAGATGGTGTCAGAAGTGGGATCCAAAGTAGAGCTTTTAGTGACACCCAGGAGAGCTGAGTGAACATGCAAGATACCTTCAGGACCCACGTGTGTCAGTTTACATCTCAGAATAGCTGGAGATTATGGGTAAGCTCCATCTTGGATTTTGGATCTCCACAGATTTGTGCTTCGAGTACTCTGAGTTTTTTTTTGAGAAGATTTCTGATCCAAACTGGGTTTGGAGTCATGACAGAAACTGACTGGGTTCAGGAATGGATTTGATTTGAGAATTAGTTGGCTGGGATACAGTTAGGGGCCTCCTATATCTAACTGGTTCAGAAAGGAACTGGTAGTAAGCAGTAATATTGCAGTATTTATAAAATTTGGCTTTTAAAAATTCACAGGGATTTTTGCATTGTATGCCTTTGTTTCATTTTTCTTGCATACTTATGTGGAAATAAATCATTGGCTAAGTTAATCAAGAGAACCTGAGAGTAAAGCCAACATTTTAGGTAAAAATTGAGTTCTTAATTTCTGGAAAACTGAGTTCCTTCTTGCTTACACATTAGGCCTGGTAGGCCGCAAAGTCTTGCAGAAACAGCAAAATCTTACTGAAAATAACTTATAGTGGAAGGTTCCTAATGAACAACAGTGCACTGAAGAATGTTTTAAAAATGAAGGCTTTCAGTAAAGTCCCTTTTGTCTAATAATATGTTTGGCACTATAGCAGTCAACTGCTATTCTCTTTGGAATAATCTGCCTTTCACTCTTTGCTGATGGCTGTGGGTGACAGAATTAAGAATGTATAGGATTAGGAATGTACAGGATTAAGAATGTACAGGATTGTACATGGTGAGCTTTTTCCTCCCTAAAAGGGGAAACTTGAGAGATTATGGGACTGGTGGACAAGATCTCTTTGCTACTATGAAGCAGTGCCTGAACTTTTCAGTATTGCTGCAATGGATAGGTCTTTCTCTGGACTCCCTGATCATTTTGCCTTCCCCATTCTGCCATAGGCAATGCTTTTCTCTCTCTCCTTTCCCTTTCTTATCTTTTCTATTACTCAGGGTGACCATCTTGAACAGAGACCACATGTTGAAACTCCTGGTTGGAAGCTGGATTAATGATGATGGGGCCCAACCAGGGACAAGTTTGAGCCTTGCCAGTTTGATATTGGGTGCAAAGTGGCTAATGTCTGTGTTCTTTGGACAGAACAACAAAGGGTAATTTTTCTTTATGATGCAACTTGGCCCCAGCACAATTGTGCAGCAAGTTGAGTCACTGGGGCCACTCAGGGAAAGTGAACCCAGAAGCCTGGCATGCTGGCAAAAGGATAAGAATTTCTTACCAGTCAGATTTCTGGCTTCTCTCTCTCTGTGAAAGTGGTGAAATTAATGATAAAAATCATTACTTATCTCTATCTTGGTTTATGTTTGGGGGAGCTTGATCTCATAACTACATGCCAGTACTTCCTCTTGCCTTCTAGGGAACACATCTGGGGGTTTATGTCATAGTTAGCTCTAAACATTATTTGGAGTAGTTAAAAGCCTTTGCAAACTCAAAATTAACTACTCTGGATTCCTTCCATGAAGGGCAGTGGAGACTGCCCTGGGCTGTAACTCAGTTGCTAATATTTTGCGTTTCACACTGGCAGTCCAGGTTCGATTCCTGCTTAAGAAGTAAGTCGTTTTTTGTTTAATACCTGCATGGCTTCTTCTAGTCTATTCTCCTCCATGGACTATCTGAAGTTTTCCTTTCTCTGAGCACCTGGGAGGTTACCTTTGGTAAAGTTCAAAAGCCAGAAATATCAGCTGTTTGGTCTGGCTAAAATCAGTTTACAAAAAATTTTTAAAGCACTTTATTAAAGCATGCTATGGTTAAAAGTCAGCTTAATTAAAAGCAGGTATTCAAGCTCTAACACACTGGACTTCCTGAGAAAAACAGGAGGCACCACAAATCCCCTTTCTTGGCCCTGTTCTTCCAGTGGCTCCACTCTAAAGCCAATAATCAATTAACAAACTTAAAAACTGTCAAATGAAAAATCTTACAACTACTGTAGTAATCTTCTTCTGTCTTTCTCTCTGTAATTATATATGTGTTGTCTTTAATGTTTCTATAAAATATCTCTAATTAATTGG
The DNA here is from genome assembly GCF_001604975.1 of Cebus imitator. Classification (NCBI taxonomy): domain Eukaryota; kingdom Metazoa; phylum Chordata; class Mammalia; order Primates; family Cebidae; genus Cebus; species Cebus imitator. Next base: position 9,198,663 of record NW_016107318.1, read on the forward strand.
CTTAAACACAAATAAGCACTTAAGCCAAATATTTTGAAAGGAATATAAAAACTGTAATGCCTTTTAGTTTATGTAACTTTAGTAATCTTTGGGAAATAAAAACATCTTTGAAGATTATTGATAAAATAAAGTCATTTTGTCTAAATTATGCTGGTCAAATATTAGGTTTGCTAAATGCTTTAAGATCATAAACTGCTATGACTTTTTAAAATTGTTCAATTTATTTTGGAGACATTAAATTCTAAATAAGGTTTGAAGATATATGGAATTAACCATGCCCTTTATCTGTGAAAAGAAGGTTATAAAGAAAAGAGATTTTATGTAAGAAAGGATGCTCTATGGTAAATTCTTGTCCAAGAATAAAATGACTGATGGTTTGGTTTAACAGGAAGGATGTTTAGGGTAAGTCAGAAAGTCTAAACATGTAGTACATGGTCTGTGAAAGTCATAAAATAATACATGAAAATAAATTTATGCCAAAAATGTTGTATAATTTAAAGGTGATTAGGCTTCCTAAATCCTTTGTAAAATGACTCTTAACTGTACAACCTGTATGCTTTACAGCCAGGTAAGACCTGGGGCATGTAGAGTTAGAGGCTGGAAAGGGTCAGACTTTATCTTCATTTCTATTTAGATCCTAGGCTCCAAACCTAATACATAATTAAAATCCCTTACTTACTAAGATTTTCACCAAAAGTGAAAGTCACTAAGAGTAACCATTGTAATATATAATTGAATCTATTGAAAAATTAGTTTATATACAGTGCGTATAAGGAGAATAAAATGTGTTTTTGTAAGAGATTATAAAAAGGTATGAAAAGTAAATTTTTGCCTGGGTCAGAAGGTTAAAGGATTATTTTAAATTTGAAAAATCTAAAGATTTGAACAAGTTGTGGAAGGTTTATTAAAAAAATTAATTGTAAAAAATTCTACATGTGGACATATTGGCTAAAGTTAAAATGAAATTATTTAGTTTTTTTCCATAAATTGAACATTGGAATAAAAGAGTAAAAAACAAAGTTTTATTAGAACACAGAACATTAGAACATACAATATTAGAATAGTGGAATAAAATAATAGAAAACAGAATTTTATTAGAGCAGAGTTCTGCTCTGAGGAAAAAAAAAGTAAAGGATTATAAAAGGTTTATAGAAACTCTTACCTTATGACCAAACTAATTAAAATAATAGATTTATAAAATGTTATTTAAAAACTAGATTTAACATTAAAACTACACTAATGTTATCATAAAATTTATTTTTTTCTTTTAAAGAAGATTTTTATGTAATATTAAAAGGTAATGAAAGGTTTTTGTTTACCTTTTAAGTAAACTACAAAAAAAGCAGGAGAAGGGGAAGAAAGAAAGGAGACAGAGTCAGTAGAACTCATGCTATCTTCATTTAGTCTTGTTTGGCAAGCTAAGTCTCCTCTCTACCAAAATTTTGTTTTCTTTAAAATTTTTTGAGTTATCACTTTGGCTAAATGAATGACTTATGGTAAGCTAAGATTCTATTATGCAATGTTTTAAACTTTGGTATTTAACAAACCTTTCAAAATGAAGCTCTGGATTATCATGCTAAATCAGCCAACACTAAAATTGTTTAAATATACAGTTTGAATGAACTCCATGGTCTAAGTGAAATTACCCCTGATAAGCTATTAGTTATCAGTGCTGTGCACCTAAATTAGAGAAACAACTAGTATTCAAGAGGACTGAAGTCCAGTGGTAGCCATGAATACATGAAGAACCAGGACAGCCACCTTGTCCTTCCCCCAACTCAGTATCCAGTCCAGAATATATGTTGTTTTTAATTTTTATGTCTTTTTTATCTGGAACAGTTATTTTTTTTTTTTTTTTGAGACAGAGTTTGCTCTGTTGCCTAGGCTGGAGTGCAGTGGTGCCATCTCCGGTAACTGCAACCTCTGTCTCCCAGGTTCAAGCAATTCTCCTGCCTCAGCCTCTCAAGTAGTTGGGATTACAGGCAGCAGCCACCACGCTGAGACCAGAAACCCAATACAGTAACTGAGAGCGGAGCTAAGGCCCTAAGTTTTCATCACACTCTCACCTAAGTGAGAACCTGGCCAAAAGGGGGGACTTCTTTGAAAACAAAATTGTGGGAGGCCATTATTTTGGATTGAACTAACGCACTAGGCCCTAACAAACCAAACTGAAATTGACTTGCTCATGCTAAATGTGACATAATTAAATCATGGCTGTTTGAAAACACAAAAATCCTAGAACATACCAGGTTTTGTTTTTCTTCTGTAAAAAGGATATTTCAGCATAAGGAGGTACCCCTTACTCATCCTTTATTCTCTCCTTTCAAAACCTACTGTTCTACTGCCTCCTGGTGAGTTTCAAAACCCTATTGGTACATTTATGACGATAGTGATATCAATGACTATGGTTTGGTCAATCTCTCAAAATTGAGAAAATAACCACAAGGGGGAAATGTTTAATGTAAACTAAATATGGCCTGAGTTGGACTTATATTGCTATATGTGAATCCTTGTGGATGAATTGTAATCTAACTAAAGTCAGACAAAATTAAAAACCCAACTTAATAGTATGTACCCATAACAATGGCTGAGGGTTGGCCATTCCCAGCAGCCATACTTCAATGACTCATAGACTTCTAAATGTTCAAACTGATTCAAATTAGGCAAGCACCAAGCTATAAGCAAACTCAGTGTTTCTGTATCTTACTTCTGATTTCTGTATGTCACTTTACCTTTTATGTCTGTAAATTTGTTCTTACCAGGAGGCACCCCTCAAGTCTCTGTGAATCTTCTGTGATTCTGGGGGCTACCCAATTTATGAATCATTCATTGCTTAATTCAACTCTTTTAAATTTAATTTGGCTGAAGTTTTTTTTTATTTTTATTTATTTTTTTTTAATCACTATCAAAAAATTTCATTCTGTTCCTTCCTGGAACACATTGTACTTTCTAATTACATACTGAACTATGTTTTATTTCTATATTGCCTATTTTGCACATAACTCCATGAAAGCAGAGTCCATGACTATTTTATTAATCACCATGTACCCAGAGACATGTATAAAGCATAGCAAACAATCAAAGCCTAATAAAATATTTGTTGAATTAAAAAAGGGAAAAGTGGAGGCAGAGCAAGATGGCCACATAGAACCCTCCAATGGCCATACCCCCAAAGGGAACACACATTGAACAACTATCTATATAAGAAAGCACCTTCATAAGAATAAAAAATCAGGCAAGCTATCACAGTACCTGGTTTTAACATAATATAAAGGAAAGAGGCACTGAAGAAGGTAGCAAAGACAGTCTTAAATTGCCAACACCATCCCTACCCCATCTCCCAGCAGCACAGTATGTAATAGAGGGGGAAGTTTTTTAATTGGGGAAGGGGAAGCAAAGTGATTGTGGCAATCAGTGTTGTACTGCTATAGAAAGGAGCGCGGGGAAAAATTCAGCCAGAGCCTAAGGGAACATTAAGACCCAGCACTAGCCAGAGGCAAATTGTCCATTTCAGTAGTCAGAACCTGAGTTTCAGCAAGCTCTACCACTGAAGGTGAAAATGCTCTGTAGTCCTAAATAAACTTGAAAGGCAGTCTGGGCCACAAAGACAACAATTCTGGGCAAGTCCTGGTGCTTTGCTGGTTTTAAAGCCAGTTGACTTGGTGTGCACATTATCCAGTGTGATATCAGTTGGGGCAGCCAATGGAGTATTTACATTAACCCTTCCCCAACCCCAGACATTGCAGCTTGCAGCTCCAAGAGAGATATTTTTTTTCCATTTGAGAGAAAAAAGGGGAGAGTAAGGAATACTCTGCCTTGCAACTTGGATACCAGTTCAACTACAGTAGGATACAGCTCTGGACAACATTCTAAAGCCTCATTCAAGGCCCCAGCTGCCAAATGACATTTCTAGACCCACACTGTGTCAGAAGAGAACCTATTACCTTGAAGAGAACAACTCAATCCTGGTGACTAAAAAGGCCTTGGGCTTTAAATAAACATTAGCATTATCCACGCACTACTCACTGTGGGCCTTGGGTGAGACTCAGTGACGTGCTTGCTTTAGTTGTGACCCAGCACATTCCCAGCAATTGCATTCATGAGGAGAGACTCCTGCATGAGGAAAGGATAGGGGAAGAGTAAGGGAATTTTCTCTTGCAGCTTGGATATCAGCTTGGCCATAGTGGATCAGAGCACCAAGCAGGCTACTGGGGTCCTGATTCTATGCCTTGGCTCCTTGATGCCATTTCTGGACCTGATCTGGGCCAGAGAGGAGTCCACTGCCCTAACAGAAGAGATAAGACTGGCAGTATTTACCATAAGCTGATTAAAAAGTTTTGGAGGCTTAAGTGAACATTGGGAGTAGCCAGGCAGTATTTACCATCGGCATGGGTGGTGGCCACAGGGAGAGACTCCTTTTGCTTCATAAAAGGTGAGGGAGGATTTGGAAGGACTTTGTTTTGCAGCTTGGGTGTCAGTTCACCTGCAGTTGTATAATAGAGAATTAAGTAGATTTTCAAAGCTGCCGAATCCCAGTCCTGATTCCTGGATGGCATTTCTGGACATGCTCTGGGTCTGAAGTGAACAGAGGGGGTCGACTTGCCACCCTGATGTTAAGAACACAAGCCTGGATGGACTTGCCACCTTATGACCTAAGAACCCTTGAGCCTTTGGTGAACATTGGTGTTAGCCAGGCAGTGGTTGCCACATCACTTGGCCAAAACCCAGTGATGTGCTGGGTTTGGGTCTACCCCTGCACAGTCCCAGTGGTGGTGGCCACAGGGGTGCTTATATTGCCTCTCCCTCAGCTCCAGGCAGCTCAACATGGAGAGAGAGACTCCAATTCTTTGGGGAAAGGTAAAGGTAAAGGAAGAGAACAAGAGTCTTTTCCTGGTAATTTTTTTAAAAATGCCCTGGATTTTACCCAGGACCACCATGGTGGTACCCCAATGAGTCTGCAAGAGTCACAGTGGATATCCCCTAATGCATGATCCCCTATGACTGCCATGATCAAAGACCTAGCTCATAGCACTAAATCTTCTCTGAATACATGGAAAGCCTTCCCTCAAAAAACAGACACCAACAAGCCCAGACTGTGGAGACTACAATAAATACCTAACTCTTCAATGCCCAAATTGACAAACATCTACAAGCATCAGGATCAAACAGGAAAACATGACTTCACCAAACAAACTGAATAAAGCACCAGTGATGAATTCCAGAGTGACAGAGATCTATGACCTTTTAGACAGAGAATTCAAAATAGCTATTTTGAGGAAGCTCAACAAAATTTAAGATAACACAAAGAAGAAATTCAGAATCCTATCAGATAAATTTTAGAAAGAGATTGAAATAATTTTTTAAAATCAAGCCAAAATTTTGGAGCTGAAAAATTCAATTGACATTCTGAAGAATGCATCAGAGTCTCTCAGTAGCAGAACTGATCAAGGAGCAGAAATAATTAGTGATCCTGAAGACAAGCTATTTGAAAATATACAGTCAAAAGAGACACAAGAAAAAAAATAGTAAAAAAAAGAGTGAAGCACATCTGCAAACTATCGAACATAGCCTCAAATGGAGGAATCTAAGAGTTACTGGCCTCCAAGAAGAGAGAGAGAGAGAGAGAGATTAACAGCAGGGTGGAAAGATTAGTCAAAGGTGTATTAACAAAGACTTTTCCAAACCCAGAGAAAGACATCAATATTCAAGTAAAAAAAGGTTATGAGACAAGCAGATTTAACACAAATAACACTACTTCAACATATTAAATCAAACTCCCAAAGTTCAATAATAAAAAAGAATCTTAAAAGCAGCAAGAGAAAAAAACAACATACAAAGGAGCTTCAATACATCTGGCAACAGATTTCTCAGTGGAAACCTTACTGGCCAGGAAAGACAGGCATGACATATTTAAAGTGCTGAAGAAAAAAAGCTTCTACCCTAAAATAGTATGTCCAGTGAAAATATTGTTTAAGCATGAAGGAGAAATAGAGACCTTTCCAGAAAAACAAAAGTTGAAGGATTTCAGCAACACCAGATCTCTCCTGCAATAAATGCTAACGGAAGTTCTTCAATTTGAAAGAAATTAACATAAATGAGTGTATTAGTGTTCTCTACAGGGACAAATCCAGTAAGATAGATGTATATATGAAGAGGAGTTTATTGAGGAGTATTGACTTACACAATTACAAGATGAAGTCCCACAACAGGTCATCTCTGAACCGAGGAGCAAGGAAGCCAGTCCCAGTCCCAAAACCTCAAAAGTGAGGAAGCTGACAGTGCAGCCTTCAGTCTGTGGCCAAAGGCCTGAGAGCCCCTGGCAAACCACTGATGTAAGTCTAAGAGTCCAGAGGCTGATAAACTTGGAGTTTAATGTTTAAGGGCAGAAAACATTCAGCACAGGAGAAAGATGAAGGTTGTAAGACTCAGCAAATCTGCTCTTTCTGCCTCCTTCTGCTGGCTTTATTCTAGCTATGCTGTCAGCTGTTTAGACGGCACCCACCCAGACTGAGATTGGATCTTCCTTTCCCATTTCACTGACTCAAATGTTAATCTCCTTTGGCAACACTCTCACAGACACAGCCAGGAACAATACTTTCCAACCATCAGTCCAATCAAGTTGGCACTCAATAACAACTATCACAATGATAAAAAATAAGACATCCAATGGAACAAACTCACTAGTCATAGTAAGTACATGGACAAATACAGGGTATTATAACACTCTAATTTTTGTGTGTGAACTACTTATATCTTGACTAAAAGGAAAAACGAAAGCATGAAATTATTAATACCAACTAAAACAATTTTAAAGACACAGTCATTATAATAAAATATAAGTAGAAACAACAAATAGCTAAAAAGTATGGAAAATAAAGTGTAGAATTTGTGTTAGTTTTCTCTTTGCTTGCTGGTTTAGTTCATTTGTTTATTTTTGCATTCAAAAATAAATGTGTGTTTTCAGTTTGTAATAATGAGTTGTGAAATGTTACTTGCAAATGTCATGGTAACCTCAAATCAAAAAACCTAAAACAAATACACAAAAATAAAAAGCAAAAACTAAAACATGTCACCAGAGAAAATTGCCTTCAAAAAATAGTATACATAAAAGAAGGAGGGAAGAAAGGAAGGAAAGAAAGGAAGAAAGAAGATCATAAAACAATCAGCAGGGAAGTTACAAAATGGTAAAAGTACATTTTTACTTATCAATAATAATATTTAATGCAAATGGACTAAATGCTCCAATCAAAAGACACAGAGTGGCTGAATGGATTAAAGAAAAAGACCCAACGATTTGCTGCCTACAAGGAGCACATTTCATCTGTAAAGACACAAATAGACTAAAAACAAAGGGTTAGAAAAAGAAATTCCATACAAATAGAAATTAAAGAAGAAAAAGAGTAGCTATAATTAGACAAAACATTTCAAAACAAAAGCTATAAAAAGAGACAAACAAGGTTATAATATAATGATAAATATGTCAATTCACCAAAAGAATAAAGCAATTGTACATATGTATGCACCCAACACTGGAGTACCGAGATATAAAAGCAAGCATTATTAGAGCCAAAGAGAGATAGACTAGAATACAATAATAGCTGGAGACTTCAACATCCCACTTTCAGCATCAGAAAGATCTTCCAGGCAGAAAATCAACAAGGAAACATCAGCCTTAATTTCACTGTAGACCCAATGGAACTAAATAGTACAAAAATTATTTGTAAATATTTAGTTTCATTGTTTTGTAAATATCATTTCATTAGATATTTACAAAATATTTTATTTTATTTTACAAAAAATATCTAGTTTCATTAGGTATTTACAAAACAGTGGAATGAAATATTTACAATAATTATTTGTAGTTATTATACAAATAATTTGTAATTATTGTACAAATAATTATTGTAAATATTTCCATTGTTTTGTAAATAACTAGTAGTTATAACAAAAAGTATTATTTTTGTAAATTATTATTTTTATATTACCATTGCAGTAGTAGTATTAGTTCCATTGTTTTGTAAATAACTAGTTTCATTAGATATTTACGAAACATTTCATCTAATAGCTGTAGAATACACGTTCTCCTTAGCACATGGGTCATTCTTAAGGATGAAGCGTATGTTAGTACACAAAACAAATACTTAAAAATTCATCAAATGAAATCATATTAAGTGTCTTCTCTGATGACAATGGAATAAAACTAGCAAACGATAGCAAAAGGAATTTTGGAAACTGCAAATGCATGGAAATTATACAATACACTCCTTAATGACCAGTGGGTTAATGAATAAATTAAGAAAGAAATTGTTAAAACCTTGAAATAAATGAAAATAGAAAAATAACATATCAAAATCTATGAAATACAGCAAAAGCAGTAATAAGAGGAAAGTTTATGGCAATACACAACTACATCAAAAAAGCAGAAAAAATTCAAAGAAACAACTGAAAAATTCATCTTAACCAGAATAACAAGAGAAAGTGAAAACCCAAATTAATAGATCAGAGCAAAGATAAATGAAATTGAAATATAAAAAACAATACAAAAGATCAACAATATGAAAAACTGGTTTTTGAAAATGTAAACAAAATTGACAATCTTTTAGACTAAATAAAAAAAGGCAGAGTCAAATAAATAAAATCAGAGGTGAACAGGGAGATATTATAACTGATACCACAGAAATTCAAAGGATCTTCAGAGACTACTATGAGCCACTATATTGCTAATATATTGGAAACCCTAGAGGAAATGGACAAATTCCTAGAAACATACAGCATAGCAAATTGATCCATGAAGAATTCCAAAACCGGAATAGATCAATAATAAGTAAGGTATTGAAGCCATAATACAAAGTCTTCCAGCAAAGGAAACCCAGGACCCAACAGCTTCACTGCTGAATTGTACCAAACACTTAAATAAAATACCAATCCTACTCAAACCATTCCAAAAAAATAGGGTAGGAGGGAATACTTCCAATCTCATTCTATGGGACTAACATTGTACTGATACCAAAACCAGACAAAGATATATCAAAAAAAGAAAACTAAAAAAGTCTAATATCCCTGATGAACATTGATGCAAAAATCCTCAACAAAATACTAGCAAACCAGACTCAGCCATACATTAAGATCTTTCATGATGACCAAATGGGATTTATCCCAGGGATGCAAGAATGGTTCAAGACATGCTAATAGCAATGAGTATATACAAATGTGCCTAACAGTATTGATCATTAGAAAAATGCAAATCAGAGCTACGATTAGATATCGTCTCACCCCAGTTAAAATAGCTTTGATCCAAAAAATAGGTAATAATGAATACTGGCAAGGATGTGGAGAAAAGGGAACCTTGGTATACTGTTTTGAAGTATGTAAATTAGCACAGCCACTATGGAAATAGTGAACACTATGGGGTTTCGTCAAAAAAAAAAAAACACAATAGAACTGACATATGCTCCAGCAATTTTTTTTTTTTTTTTTCATTTATTTAGGACAGAAGTTCTCAAACTTT